>NW_017306383.1:1494721-1509001 GCF_000935625.1 Nanorana parkeri | reverse complement strand
TATATATATTGCCTTGAAGAATGTGTTATGTTTACATGATGTTTGTTAATAGTTAAGTTATCTAATTGATACAGTTGAACAAAGTCACATGAAATAAGAGATGCCTGATATTTTCTTGCTATCCACAAGATGGCAACGTATCACTGCAAATGCAAATCCTCAACCCAACTGAGTGATATAGAACTGAAGGCAGATTTCTCAAATGAAAATCCAATTTCAATGTAATCATCAAATTATTGGGTGATAAGTACTTGATTGTATTGTATCAGGCATAACAATTATGTCCATTTCATAAAGATGCCTGCAATTCTACTTCAATTTCAATTCCATTAAAGTAAAAGCATCAGACCCCTTTTAATTCTAAACTGAACCAGTGCCATTAATATAAATGCATTTGTTATACCTAAAGCAGGCTTAGACATGGGGGAAGGGGGGTGCACCTTCCAAGCATTGTTTGAGAAAAGTCATATGTCAGGAATGGGGCAAAGCATTTAAGGTTGGCTGCTTGGGTAGTGGTCAGAAGAGAGCCTGGGCATAACAAAATGCTACAAGAGCTGAAAGGAAGTACATAAGTTTTGACACTGGAGGGCCCTTTGTAAGGGGATCTGTAGAGTAAATGAGAGCAGGCCTTCAACCTACAGTGCCCTGCCTTGGCCAAATTTTATGGCAAGACAGGAGGCTTCATATTTTGCAAAACTCTCTTTATTGATTCCTCATAACAGCAAAGAAACATAACAAAAAAATGGAATAACCATTAGCAGCATACATTATGTTATAAAGTCCGTCCACACGAAGACCCATCCTCTTTCTTTGCTGCTACCTCATGGCAGGTCATTGACTTGTACATCTCGCTCCTGTATTGCTGTTTTTTTCTTATTGCAAACTCGTTCTACTAACACCATACTACTGTGTGTTTCCTTACTCTTTTCGCCCTCTCCCCCAGCTCCTCTTCAGGGTCTTCTTCAGTATGATTACCTATGCCTGTGACATCTCTGTTTGTGGGTGACCCTCACCTTCTGCCTCTGCTACTTATTGCTAGTTGTGCTTGTGCTATTTTGTATGCTGGGTGAGCCCAACTTCACTATCCTGGTGTGTCCCTGTAGGGATTTTTGTGAATAGGGTATACAATTGTGAGTTGGCATAGCCAAAACCAACCCAGCTGCCTGATCTATTCAGGTATAGTAAGCTATAGGCAGCTATAGTTAGTTACTGTATTTAGATATAACTATAGATATCACAGCTCATGCATCTGCTAAGGGGCTCCATAATTACAAATTAATGTCAGATGTTTAATGGAGCAGAGTCATTTTTACATTTAAGCTACACGCTTATTGATTTGCTTTGTCATTTCTTATGCTACCAAAGTGATTAAATAGGGGTAGAAAAAAATGTAAAAATAAATCTATCAAGTTTACTGCTTGTAAAAAGAAAAAAACACAACATATTACATTACAAGCCTGTAATCTGTTAATAACAGCTGCAGGCTATCACAATGTAACAAATCAGTTATATTGATTCTGTCAGTGACATAGGAAGCCATTACAGAGGTCATTGAATCAAGAGGTTGTCACAGCACTCCTCTGCATAGACTGGAAAATGACAACTGGTGCTGGCCGGGGTGTATAAATAAGATGGGGGTTCAACAGCTGGGAGGACCTTGCTGTAGAATCTAGAAGATATGTTGTCTGCACAGAATTCTGCTTCAGAATGTCATCTTTATTCATATTCCTTTAGCACGACATATGGATGCATTCATATGCCATGCTAAAGGAATACGACTAAAGATGACTTTCTGAAGCAGAATGCTGTACAGACAACATATCGCTATCTATATATCTATTCTGTGTATTTTCTAGATTGCAAACTGTGGCACCTTCCACCAGTTGTTCCAGTACCAGTGGGATTCTGGGGTAAATCGGTGAGGTGTGCGAAGGGGATATTACTAAGACCTTGATGTAGGATGTCACAGGTACTCCATCTTAAAGTAAAACTATGACCTCTCATTTAAAAAAATGTACTGCAGCACTTAATTATTAATGCATCTACACATATGCATGTGTAGTTTTCTCTTTGTGCTCCTGAAAGGTCCCACAAATGTTTTTATCCTGCCAGTGAAGTTTACCTAATGCTGCTTCTTGTGATCGTGTGGCAATGATGCTGCACTGCTCCTGATTTAATAGTTGTCACTCTTGAATTGAATAATTGATAGTTGTCACTCTTATTTAGGTTGTGCCTGCTTCCACTACAGAGGGGTGAAAAAAGGTTGCAGGGATCATGAATATCAGCATTGGCACTGCTGATATACTGGCCTGTAGCTGGTTGATTAGCACCTGACCACACCTAGTCCTGTCTACTACTTTTTGGCCCCTCCCGCCCCAAAAACAAAGTGATCCGGCCGAGTTGCGTTCCATTGCGTTCCCGAGACTGTAACGCACTCTTGATTGTGTGACAGGGCCTAAGAGTTCATTCACACATACATTCATGTGTGTATGTGCCTTTTGGGATTCCTGTGGCATGAACATAAGAATTTCTGCTGCAGGAATCCCAAATATGCAGTTTAGAAATGGCCACTGTGACTCGTTTAAGTTAATGATCAGGTGACAAGCGGTACTCCGCATGTAATTGTATGTGATACAATTACATGCGATTAGAAATAGATCACTGTCCCTGGACAAAATGATTGTGTGTCCAGGGACAGTGATCTTTTCCTAAGCGGCTGCTTCTAAATGGCATATTTGGGATTCCTGCCGCAGGAATCCCAAAACGCACATTCACGCTATAGTGTAAAAGGTTCTGCAGAATCTAATTAGTATGTAGAAGCATGCCAGCACTTGTACTTTTGTAATCCCTAAAACCAATAAGGTATAACATGGAACTGAATATCAGAAAACCCTCAATACTGTGGCTACTTGGAGCAGTGCTTCCATTTTTGCGATATATGTAGTACTGGATAAGTATCCAATGCTTAGCACAGGTATAGATAATTCTAAGTTTATGGTATTTTTATTATGGTTTTTCATTGTATCAGAATGACCTGTTCAGTTAAAGGGTTATTAAACCCTCTCATATTTTTGCATAGATCTACTGCTAGCAAGCATTAGATATATGCAAAAACATTTAAAAAAAGAATTTACAGAAGGGTTACAATTTACCTGCGTCTCCACTGCACTCCCATCTGAAGATCTGAAGATTCTCAGGTGGCCACAAAGGATCATGGGGCGGGCGCATGTGCAGTTCAGATGTTTGGCCGGGAGACAAGGAGAGACACAAGTTAAGTCAATGGATACAGCGTGCACCCGCACAGACCTGTGGGACAGGAAATGCCAGGAAGAGAGAGAAGTCAGCGCTGGATCGGAGACCGGCACCAGCATTGGAGGGACTCCTAAAAACTAC
Organism: Nanorana parkeri; assembly: GCF_000935625.1. Lineage (NCBI taxonomy): Eukaryota > Metazoa > Chordata > Amphibia > Anura > Dicroglossidae > Nanorana > Nanorana parkeri. The sequence goes on along the minus strand of NW_017306383.1, from coordinate 1,505,608 downwards.
AGGAAATAAAAAGATGATCAAGAGGCATGGTTTTTATCACGCCCAGTTACATCCAAGAAGCTCCCGGCAGGCCGTGTATACACAGCGGCTGGCCGGGAGGTAGTTAAACTAGCATGGGGGGGTTGCCTTTAATTATATTTTTTGAAGGTAGATTAAACTTTCTCATCCATTTATAAATAGGATATCATATACTGTATATTACTTATTATGCTAAACTATAATTTTTATTAGTGTATTTGGATGAAGTGAGGAGGGGCTAAAACCCCTGTCAGGTTTTTATTGTTGCATGTGGACATAGAAGGGAAATCTTCCAATTGGGACCCTGCAGACCACCAGGAATTTCACGCACTTTGGAGGCTTTTCCTCTAACTTCCTGTTGTCCAAAATGAAGGGAAATCTACCTAATGGGACATAGATGGCAAACGAAATCTGGCAGAACCCTCCCTTACTCTACCCAAACCTAAAAAAACTAAAACAAAGTTTTGGATTTAGTTTTATTGTAATTGCAAATTATATAATAATCACAATAATGACTTTATCAAAGCAAGCAAAGTAACTTGCAGCCATCATTGATGAATGATCTGTATATTTAAATTATAACGCTTTCATGCATATTTTTTAAAAGGGAAGGCAGCAGTTTTATACAATATTACCCCAACAAGTCATAACTGCACTCTGTGCTGCTTTCCTGCAACTGCAAACAAAGATGAACTCTCAGTTTCGATGATACTGCTAAATTTAATACAGCTAAATTGCACTGAGCTTTAGGAGGTCTTGTAATGACGCAGTGGTAAGCAGTAAAAATCACTCTGAAACTATTTAACAAGTAAGTTTCTGCGCCTTTTCTCAGAATTTCTAGAATATTTAATGCTGACAGAATTATTTTTCTCCCTTTTTTTAAGGAAAAGTCCACATGACTAATTGTCCAGTCATGGCTACTCCATTAGAAGTAAAAACTCCCTTTGTACACATAACATAAACAAGCTAAAAAAGTAGCATATCTATCTGAGATTTAGCTGCGCATTATAAAGAAGTAAATAATAATTCAGAGATATTTTTAAAATAATATGCAAGCACATCATTATTATAACAATTGAAAATGGGCTATGCAATAAACTTTACAATCCTGACCAGTGAAAAAGTTTTATATGTTTGGTTCTTCCAAAAATAAATATGAATATTCCAGGATTTCAATGACTTACCCCATAATTATGCTTCTTGCTGCACTGCCATCACAAAATGACAATAAATCCTTATGTAATATTAATAGGAATTATTTACAAGTACTAAAGGATTCCTGATTATTGATTTATTATGTTTAAGAGAAAAAAATCTAATAAGATAACAAAGCATGAACAGTTTTTTGCCCCCCTAAAATTTGGTTAAATCCCACAACGGGGTCTGTGTGTGGCTGTGCCACAGCATTTGATACAATTTGATTGATTAATAATACAGTAAACTCCCTGTTATCCTGCATCCCGGGGATTGTTAGATTTCGGATAAATGTAGTTTTTGGTTGCTTGAGAGTTACCACTAAAAATTGGTTCAACTAACGCTGATCTGCAGAACAGTGAGTACACAGGGGATTAAGGTTTTTTTGCCGGTTAGATGGGAGTTCCGGTTAGCTGAATACCGGATAACAGAGTTTACTGTATTCAGTCCACAAGGCTTATAATATCTAAAGTTTTAAAATGAATAAATAAAATAGTACCAATGTAATCTGGAATGGGTTTCCATGGCCGAGCAGCTGCATCCAAGCCTTACATCACCAAGTGCAATGCAAAAGTCCCGGATGCAGTGGTGTAAAGCACGCCGCTACTGGACCCCAGAGAAGTGGAGACGTGTTCTCTGGTGAGATGAATCACGCTTCTCTGTCTGGCAATCCGGTGGACGTGTCTGGAATATACCCCAATATTTATAGCCATTCGGGTAATTCAGTCACCTTAACCCAATCACCAAGGAATTTGTTAAGGCAGATGCTGATTGTCCGAGACCATGATGGGAAGACACAATTTTGTAAACACCTTGTTCTAATTACATAATCTATTGCTATGGTGGTAGGAAGTCTGGGACAGACTGTTAATAGTTTCTAGTTACATGACTAAAAGGTGTATATTGTTGTCAAATGGCCAGCTTAGAAATGGCTTTAAAAGTCAGTGACAGATGAGGTGAAGGGTCCCCACCCATTTACTGATGGTTGTCCTCTCTGTCCAAAAAGTGCTGCTCACTGTCCTCAAAAAAAGTCCCTTCTATGACCTGCAAAGTTTGCCCTTCTATGTTGAGCCATCCATTTGCTGAGACATTGTTTTGTCTCCCCAATGTACAGGTCTTTGCATTACCCACTACACAGAACTGCAAATAGTAAGTTACTTCACTTGGGTTTGGTGTTAGGTTTTTTGGATGCACAAGTTTCTGACTCAGTATATTGCTGAGCTTAAGAAGCATAAGGATGCAGTGCTTGTTTAAAATCCTTCTGATTTGTTCTGACACTGCAGTAAATATGAGATGACTATATGACTCTGTGTGTTCTACTTCTACCTTTTGTTTGATGATTCTGTATTTTTGCTTGACCTTGTGGTAGTTTTAATGAAAGCCTAGCCCACATAGCCACGAACTTTGAAAGCACTCCTGAGATATATGTGTTCTTTGTATTTAAACTCTGTATTTGTTGTTTTCATCTCAGTCTGTTGGAGGGCAGTTCTAAAAAACCTTAGTTTGTGTTCTAATAAGTGATGGGAGTCAAAACGTAGATACTGGTCTATGTGGGTAGATGATTACAGGAAAATACTTGAAATGGCTTGGGTGAGTGGATAATTCTTTCCATAATTATGATTTAATACCATTTGTATTCATTGAAAATATACATCATAGAATTCAGTAACATTCCTTTAAATGAAAACCTAGTCGCTCAAGATTCCTGATAATTAAATACCTGTGAGACATAATGCTGGATTAATGAAAATTGTCTGAATGTGAGTTAGATGTGTTTTCGGCCGAATATGTGTCACTGAGAAGAGGGGTCAGGGTAGGTGACACCGAAAGGAGCAGAAAGAAATAGAGATAAGAGCTAGGGCTATGCTATGCAGCTTATTCCTTGACTGGGCCACTGCACTAGTAAGAAATAAACATATTTAACTGGACTAAAGTTTAAAACAAGTAAAAGTAAACCAGTCTATTCACCAGCACTATCAACAGCCCTACTACAAATAGTTCCTAACAACTTTGATTTTGCACAATGCTTCTGAAATATTGCATTCATCCCTACAGCTATCACTCCATCCCTACCTTCTTCCATCTGTCTGTACATCCATCTATCCTTCCATTCATTCATTTATCTCTCCTTTCTTCTTTGCAAATACTGCATCTCTCCACCTCCATCAAGGGGCGCTAGCGCCATGTAAGCACCATCTGACCAGCTTATTGTGGGACGGAACATTAACGGGACGATGACTTCCTCAATTATCACTTGCCCCACCCTTTTAGATTGTAAGCCCTCATTATATTGTAAAGCGCTGTACGGATTGTTCAGTGGATGTACGGAGCCGGAGTGAATAGCGGAACGTTGTTCGGCTTTGTTCACTTCGGCTCGGTTATTCACTTGGCTGCCTTCGGCAGCTAAGTGAATAACCTCCATCGTGGGGTCTGTTTAATATATAATTTACATAACTGTTCTTCCTGTGAAACTGAATGTACATGTATTCTGTGTGAATTAACCACCTGTTGTGAGAATGAGGCAAAGTTGAATGGTCTTAGGCCATTTTCTCCTCTGGTTGAATATTGTTCAAATATTATGGGCAGCAGTATAAATATGTTCATTCATTAAGAACATAGAGTGAATCTGGAAAATAACTCATTATGGCCTCTAGAGCTGAGGGTCACAGCTGCTCAAACTGTTGGTGCTATAGAAATCCTGAATAATAATAATAATAATAGTCTTAATATTTTATAAATAAATAATCTTAGTAACAAGGGATACAAGAGATACAATGTAACAACTCTAGAGAATGCTGAAAGGAATTCGCTAATAAATGTATCTATTGCTATTAAGGGGATCAATGTGGTTTGTTAGAAGGGAAGGTATCCAAAAAACATTTGATTTTGTCCCATTCCCTCAACATTTGGTTAATCAGCACAGAATAGGTGTACATGCAGTTTCGCTGAATGAATAGCAATGCAATTTTTTAAATGGCATAAATAGACCTTTTAGGGATGTATTAAAAAATAATACGGAGCTGAATTTATTTGTGTATTGTGTATCTGCCTGGAGTTCAGCTATAAGCTTTGGAGAGAAGAGCATCAGGTCATGCCATCTGTGGGGTTTTCACAATACAGCATTCCTTTAAAATAGCACCTATGCTGGCAAAATATGAGGAGATGTTTTCACAGAACACACTCTGGTGATAAAAAAAAATCTAATTGGGGGTAATGGTTGCTTTAGATGATTGTAATTAAAGCATTTGATAATGCAAGACTTTGCAGCTAGTGCATTTGGTACAGTTTATTATCTCACTTAAAGGAGATCTTAACCCTTAATGAATGACATTTAGTTTGTTAAGCATTGTGTATCAGTGTGTACAATTGCCTTGTTGTTTCACAAAATACCATCAGCTTCTTGATAGTGATAACATTTTACTGTGCCATGTTTGTTGGCACAGCTGCTTGCAGACTTCACCTGGGGTGCATATGATAGGGTGACAATGCAGAGGCACAATTAGGAGAGAGTTGCCATTAGGAGAGAAAAACCTCCATGACATGATCATCAATCATTCTTTTGGTGTAGTAAATTTTGATTAAAATTTTGTAAACAAACAAATGAGGAGAAGCACATATATTAGCATATAAAAGAACAATATTGTCACAAAAGGAAAGAAAGGAAAAGCGTACATTGGAACCCCGCCAGAACACAGAATTTCTCTATTTCTCTATTTTACCAATAGGCCAAATTATAAGTGCAACGTCCACAGGTGATCAGATCATTGTAGGCAAACATGTCAAAGGAAAAGAGGACATCAACAGACATAGGACAGTGTGAAAAGATGAGAAAGGAAAGCTGAAACTCTCTTCCCTCCACCAATTATTCTTTTAATTAAATCTACAGTTGTAAAAAAGATTGAAAAGAACGTTTGAATTTTCCTTCTATTGCTTGCTCTTCCTGTGTATCCTAACTTCTCCTCAGCATGTAACAGATACGTATTTGAAATTTGGGGAAAAAAATCTCAGCTTTCTATGATGTAGGGAACATTTTAAAATGTTAATTGTGCCTAAGCAGTACCCTTTTATCTGTATTTCTTCCTGAGAAAAATAGCACCTGGTATGTCAGTGTACCTAGGGATCCCTGTGACTAATACTTTCTATCAAAAGGGATGCACAGATACCAGTTCAGATACCAGTGCCGATACTTTTTTCACGAGAACTACCAGGGTTGCAGAGGTTGCAGCTGTGCCTGGGCCCTAGCACTCCACCACTGTATTGAAATCATTAGTCTGTATTGGTTTAGAAAAACTGTCACATGACAATAAAAAAAGATATCAGTAATTGGTATCTGTGAGGACAAGTGGGAGGCTAACCTGTTAGCCTGATTTGTGGGAGGAGTCGCCAGCCCGTCGGTCTTCTTAAGCCGCTCGTTTCAGGCTTCCGGGGAACGAAGGGATCCGACTGCGCGACCCATCACAACATTTATTTTCGTCCAGAGTTGCATTACTTTTTCATAAAGTTCTTGTAGTGATGATGGGAGAGTCAGACCACTCGGTCAAGTCTTCATATGCCCTTGCCATCACGGAAGAAAAAATCCATTGATGGAAAAAACCTCGTAATTCAGTATATTCAGGTAGGCAGCTGACCTCACTTTTTAGGGACATAATGTTGCTGAACCTAGACTAATTATCCAATGGAAGGCTCTGACCTATTAGCTAAATCCAGGTGGTGACTTATTTTTGGCTAGGTAGTGTAGTTGGTAAACTAAAACCACTGGAAGTGTTTTTCACACTGTAGCATCCAATGTAGCATTCAGAATAGTAGGTGAGAGGTGTTGATGCTGACATTGTTCAACCTGGTTTCTGTGTTGCTTCATGTGTGCCTGCTGGGAGTTCAATGCATATCACTTATGGCAAGGCAAACATTCAATCTGCTGCATGTGTTGTGAAGATCCGTGTTAGCGGGAGGCAGACAGTATGAACTTTAATGCATAAAAAAGGGCGAGAACAGAGCAAGTTGCCTTTCCAGCAGAGTACATATATAATCTAAATGACTGTCAGCAGCAAACCTCTGCTTTGTGTCTCCTTAGAGCTTTGTCACCATGGAAACTGTATTAACTATCAATGTAGTATAACAATAACATTCACATAGTAGCATTGAGCTGCAGCAAATCATCAGATACCTAGCGAATAATAACCGGTTTCAGCTAATACGTTCTGTGATATGAATGTAAAAACAAGTAATTATTTTGTTACAGTTGATACAATATTAGATTGCTTGATAGTGGCCTCTCCAGCCATCTACGGAAACCACAATGTCCTCTGGGGGAAGAATCCTAAAGTCATTGTTCCTTTTTCTCTTGAGCACCTCATACAACATTACGCACAAGGAACAGTATAATGCCTTACAGGAAATGTGATTAATTTTCATTTAATAAGAAAAGTTCTGAAATGAATGTTGCAGAGCTTAAATTAAAGAGAAGCGAGGTGATTGTAGTAGGTTGCAGCACTTCAATACTTCAGGTTGAGTACGTCTGGTTATGAAGGTCTCCAGCTCCCTCAATGTATGATTAATGTGTAGCAGCAACAAACATGACTGCAACATGACTTTAATTGACACCTGAGGCATTATTGCATGGAGTTTGTAGGTTTTTTTCTATAATCTAAAAACATTATTATTAGTGGAGGTTTAACCCCTAGCTGCCAGCTTCCAACAGTTCTTTAAGGGGTTCTTAATGCCGGGAGTAACATGCAGACTTCCCAATTATGTGAATTGTGAAGCCACAGTGATCACATGATCAGGAGCACACCCTACCATCTTTGAATGTAAACAGTTACCGGAAGCCACTGTTTACAATCAGTCTCTGGCGGTGACAGTTTAGCGACTCTGCTGGGAGCGCATAAGTGAGCAGGCTCTCGGTACAGAACAGCAGAGCTGGCTGTATGCATATATGCAGCAGCTTGTTGTTAAAGCTCACCAGCCATTCTACCACATATATGCGTTATGCCAGCGGGAAGGTGTTAAAGCCAGACTCCAAGCTAGTTGTTTAATTAACATAAAGGTCCCTCAGCAGCTTAAAGTGACCCTCAGATTTTTTAACATAAAACAATACTGTAATCCATGGTTGTTTCCCTTCTCCTTGCTGCTCTTCCTTTTAAATCTGTATCTGTTCTCATGCTGGGCAGAACTTCTGTTTTGCAGCAGACTGCCTTGTCTCAGGAATGGATATATGGTGTCTGTGTATAGGTTTGTATAGGTTTGTAACCTGAGCCAGCACTACAGGAAGAGGCACTCAGCTGCAAAGGGAAGTTCTCCCCAAGCATGAGAAGACATGAGGATTTAAAAGGAAGAGCAGCAAAGAGAAGGGAAACGACCATGGATTACAGTAAGGCACACATTACAGTATTGGTTTATGTTAAAAAATCTGAGGGTTTAATGTCACTTTAACAAAAGGTCCTGATCTGCAATCATTTTTAAGCAACTATTGTAGCTTTCAATCATGAAATACTTTTATGTGTAAATAAACAAAAACACTTATTAACCTTTAGTGAACACCCAATTATTCGTATTAACTCCTTTCCTCTAATATCTATTAATTTGCTTTTGTTTTTGGATCACCAAGTTAAAAAAATTATTTGTACCAGAAACATGATTTTAGTACCTTTATTAAGCGACAAATCAAAGAATAATATTTGTACTTAATTCTAATTTTTTTAACCCTAGTTTTTGTAGTGCCAAATTTAAGGGCTCTGGGGGAGAGCACTTTCGCATCCCCGCCTTGGGTGCTAGGCAACCTTGTCCTGGCACTGCCTAAAGGCTAACTGTACTTTCAGATAAGTTAATCCTAATTACCTGATGACAGTAATGGAATGTGGTCCGGGAGACTGCACTCAGTTGGATCAATGTCCTGCAGCCTTACAAGTAGACAGCTTTTGTATTCAGACCTATAAAGAATCCAGTACCCCTGGCACTCTGCACCCTGACATCTCTTTTTTACTCAGCACCCCTTCCACTGAACTCCCCCTGCATCCCTGACTCTGAACCTTCCTGCCTCCCAGCATCCATGACACTGCACCCCCCTGCACTCATAACTCTCAACATCATTGCTGCCCAGCACCCCATCACTGAATCTCAACACAAAGACACTGCACCTTTCTGCCAGCTTTAAACTCTGCCACTGCATATTGCACCACTTCCTCCTGACCTTGCTCCGCCATGTCAGCTTTGCAGGGACATGCAAAAAAGACAAGGGGCTGAGCCTGGAGTTGGTGGGCTCTCTACCTACCTCCTCCTCCATCTAATGACATCACCTCCTCACCAGAAAAATCAGTAGAGGCCAGTCAGTTCTCTAGCCCTTTGTGGGTGCTGTGCACACTGTGTGTTTTCTTAGGGGGAAAGGGGTGGTAGGGCACACTCCAGGACCAAGAGGCAGAAGCCAAACACTTAAGTAGGGTATACATGATTAGAATTTCGAACCACCGTTCGTACGAAATGTCACGTGGGAACGTTCGATACTGGCATCAGAAACTTGAAATTGTCTTTCAAAATTGAATTTTCATTTTAATTCAACATTTGATTTTACAATGAATGGAGTTTCTGAGTGGAAACCACAATCACTGTTAGAAATTCGTTCAATCGAGAAAAATTTTCCAACATGCTCCTTCGATTTTTTAATTACTGTGGTCAAAAACGATTGTCGATTTGACCCCATTAACAATTAGAAAGGCGAATGAACATTCCCAATTCAATTATGTTAGTTTGAAATTCTAACCGTGTATACCCAAATTTAATCCGCCTGTCCCATCGCACTTCTGACCGGACAAAAACCCAAATCCAACTGGGTGGGTGCGGTGGTGACAACGGATGCTTTCGTGAAATGTAGATGGATGAAAGTAGTCACTAGCACTCCATGATATTAAAGTCAATGCTGTTTATTGACTGAGATAACACACATCTCCTTAGCGATGTTTCGAGACCATGCGGCCCCGTCCTCAGGCAAAAAAAGAGTGAGTCAAGCAACAAAATGAAACAATAAATACAGGTGAAACAAAATCAAACCACCAATCACAATGCAGTTAATACCTCCTCCTCTGACGTCCTAACGACGTGATTTACACCATGCCGCCAGGTGCAATTAGCTATATGCTGAACACATGATACAGATGCATACTGGTAAAACACCTTGGTGTACGTTTAATAAACCATGATAAAACTAGCTTTATCACGAGTTAACTTTACTTAGCAGATCTCTTTGTTTTTCTTGGCTGCACAGAGGCTGTTTAATAACCTGCGAAAAGAAAACGTATCACACGAAACAGCTGTGAAAGGCTGAGATAAGTCGTCACGGTGATCAGTAGAGAAAGCAATGTGGGGAATGTATTCTGAGCTGCACAATGACATCCTTTGTGATAATCTACAATCCTCCTGACAGGATCATAGTTTACTTACTATAAGCACCGCTATAGCAAAGTGCAACAGTTATTTCTCTGTTAAAATGATGAAAATTGCTAAAAAGCAGGATTTACATGTTCCGATTTGTTCAGCATGTACTAGTATAAAAACATGAATCAAACTACCAGAGGCGGTCACAATGTGAGGCAGTGATGGGGTTAAACATTCTAAAGGGGCACTCTGATTGAGCCAAGCAATGTAAGTGGGCACTCTGACACATGCTGGGAATTAGAATGTTTGGTGTCCCTGAAAAAAGCCTGCTGTCCCGAGATAGGTGCATCAGCACTGTGTGTGCAAACACACCAGCAGCATTTATTAATGCATTATAAACGGCGGACCATGGTGGCGAAATGGTCTTACAGACTGTTATGTGTGGAGTGCAATGTTCACATTGCCTGTGCCTGTAAAACATGCTCCCCAGACATCCTTCAAACTTAATTTGGTGGGCCTGTTTCTGAGGGAGACTGAGCCTTCAACAACAAGCCCTAAGGTCACATGACCTTACTGAACTTTACCTCACACTACACAGATACAGTGAGGGGACTTGAAATTGTCACTCTCAAGAGGGAAGGGTGGCATTAAGACAGACTTCACTCCTTTTCCCTCTCAAGGCTGTGACACACTGCAGGCGAAGCGCAAAAATCGCAACCTTCCACTTCGCACCGCACCGCAGCTTGTCTACACTGTAGTTTGTCCGGGCACAGCGCATATTACAAGCGATTGGGCATCTCTACAGACGTCTGAACGCTTGTATTAACCCCTTCATGACTGACAACGTACAGTGTACGTCGCCAGCATCGGGGCTGTTTAAACAGACTGCCGGCGACTTTTGCCACCGGGACTCTGTTTAAACTTGTAGAGCCGACTGTCGGCTTTACAACAGAAGCGATTCTGGCGACTTACCTGTTGGCAGATCGCTTCTGTGTCCCGAAGACTTCTCGGGCTCCGTTGCCCCTCCTACGGGCCCGGGACCGGCGTCCTTGGTGTCCGCGGGGAGCTGGGGTGGAGGTCGATGAACTTCCGTTCATCGATCCCCTCCCCGTTCTATGGGATCGGGAGCGATGCAGATTGCATCACTTCCGGTCCCTGGGCTGTCAGTTCTGGGCTCCTGCAGCCCAGCTATAAGCTATTGAAGTGCGATCTGCACTTCAATAGCTTATTTCCAGTGTAAAGGTGACACTGGGGGTCTTTTGGACCCCCAGCATCACCTTAAAGAGTACCTGTCACCACCATCTGCTATCA
>NW_017306383.1:1484079-1494595 GCF_000935625.1 Nanorana parkeri | reverse complement strand
ATATATATATATATATAATCGCCTGCAGTGTGTCACAGGCTTCAATCAGCAGTAGCCAGTAGCAATGGCTGGGCAGCCAACCATTGCTACTGGCATAAATGTCCCAAAATGTCAGAAATCCAGAAGAGAAGCATCTGTGCTTTATTTTAACTGTTCCTGAAGGTTCCTAAAGGAACTAGGTTTATGACAAGTTCCTGTATCTTTGCTCAGTGCTTCTCGAGAAAAAGGCCTTTATCACAAGGTCTGACAGGGTGCTAAATCAAGGGCAATTTTCACAATACTTATCCAGTGATAAAGCTGTTCTCTACTTTTCTACCTTTATTAAACAGGTACATTCCCATTACTTTCTGTGTACTAATCACCAGGATGAGAAGAGGTGAGATATGTCAGTTCCTACCTGACTTATCACGGGTTATTAAACACCATTTTCTAGCCTTTTCACTTTGCTAAGGTGAGAAAAGCCTTCTCACTGCTTATCACACTCTTTCACAGTTTATTAAACGTAAACCATTGTCCGTAGTGAGGATCTTGCATTGCCCGAGATCTACCTGCTTTTTTCCGATCCGTGTCATCCATTGCTTCCTGCTGGCTGCTCACGTCTAGGGGACCGGCTCTCACGGTGTACCCACAGTGTGTTGTCTGTGCGTATATATTACCAAAGATAATTGTGCCGTCCGTCAGTCAATGGGTGTCAGGAACTCGGATCAGGTGCCCGATCGGTTGTTAGGTAATTTCATCTATATACCCAAATTTAGACTCCCACTACCATTACTTTGGAACCTTTTCACCATCTGGCACTTGCATACAAGTCATGCATCATTTTCATACAAGACCCCCTTTACAATTTCTGGATATGTCATGTTCTTCCTTAATATATCCTTCCTATAAATTTACTATTGCTTGTGTTTATTACTACTTGTCTTTGCATCACTGATTACTACTATATATTGGAGAGGGCAATATTAACTCTAGCAGATGCAGATGAATAAATAAAATATGGCAACCATACAAATCAATTTATATCTAGCTTTTAAAGTAAGGTGCACATTGGAAGGGCTGTCCACAATAAAACAATTTCACAATACATATTACAAAAATTTCCCAGCACACTTACCAGCTAGCCTGCAAAAAACAAATGTCTTAACAATCTGCGTTAAAAACAGAAGTTTTAGTTACACAACTTTTGCAAAATATGTGGTATTTCATCATCTTATTCAGGTCTTGCCTGCTATCTGCTGCATTTACATTTCTAGTAAATCACAGTTGAGTGGTGTCATCTTGATTAGGTTTGTTACTATGTTACTGGCCAGATAGTGCTGCTGTTCAAATTGTGCTCTGTATTGCCTTCTTTTTTGCTGCTGTGATGATATTGTATGTTCTCATTTTAGTGTTGTTTTTGGTTCCCCCCATGCTGCTCAGGGAATAAATCCCAGGGACATAAGACTGCAGGATTCTCTACTGCATATGCACTAATGCAGAGGCTGATGCAAACAGTACTTGGTACTGCAAAATTTATAAAGCTTAAAGTCCCTATTCACACCTAGGCGATTTGTCAACTAAAAGTATGTGCAACAAAATGCGCAAAATGATAAATCACATTCATTCCTATGGCCCTTGTTCACACCTGAGCGTTTTGTCACATACTGTAAAATGTCAGATGCTTGAAAACGTGCATGAGCTTCTTTAGCAGTTTACAGAGCCTTTTGTTCCCATAGACTCAATAGGGAATGCCTGGAAACATGCGACACAACAAAAGATATGTGTTTCTGTCTTTGTGCGCATATGCCCATTTACAGCAATGTCTCAGAATCTTCCAGCTGAAACCTGCTGCTTAACGTATGCGCATCAGACACGTGCACAAACGTGCATAAGGCGCTCAAAAGTGGTAGGCGAAAACATGTATAAATACGTGAAAAAAACGCTGATGCCTAAATGTGAATGGGGTGCTAATGTAATAAATTCCATAGTTAAGTCACACAGCACAATACTGAAACTTTCAGTGGGCTGAATTGAAATAACGGATAAATGTTTTTTACCTGGCATGAAAGATTTCCACAATTTTAAAAGAAAAACTTTGAAGTATCATTTAACAAGCACTAGCTCTTGGGATGCTGCAGAATTACTTTTTTCCCAGGATGAGAAGTCAGTGTATTAAGCTTAAAATAGACATTCCAATGAATAGGATCTCTACAGGCCAAAGCGATGCTATTACATCTGTTGGATAAAGGAGGCTAAAATTCAGAAAGGAGACATATTTATGGACTCTCCTATTTCATGTTATATAATATTCCAAACAGGCTGAAAATCAGAAAAGAAAAGAAGATTTACAGTAATTCAAACTGACATCTAGCAGACATAATTACTAATTCTGAAGCCCAATTGAATCTTTAAATGTTGTTACTCGTTAAATGTTGTTACTCAGGCTGCATACACAGCAATAAAAACTGGCATTTTTATGTGTTTACTTTCTATTTGATGCGGCAAAGGGTGAAAACAGCCTGTGCTAGCAAAATGCTGGAGAGCTGGACCTCTGCTTAACACAGAGTGCAGCGGTTTGGGTCTCCATTGGTGCAACATGCCCCCCTGCACACTGCTTCAATCAACAAGCTCATATACTCCCTGTGCAGTGTTCAGTGTTCTTGACTTGCGCAGAGTGACGGGGGGGTCAGCGGGCTGGTGGTGATGAACCATGACAGACCCTGACTACTGCACTCTGTGTACTGCTAGTACTGCTTGCCCTCTGCAACAGCATATAGAAAGTAGACATGTGCATTTGGATTCGGACGAACCTGCAAATCAACGAAATTCAGTTGATTCGGCGGTTCGTCCGAATCCGAAATAACAATTTTTTTGATATGCCCGAATATACTAAAACGATATTCGGCATAAACAAATGTGTTATCAGAATGACGCGTTCTGCGCATGCTCGCCACAATCTTTGAGGCGGGGTGCATAACGTCACATGATGCCACGTCATGGGTGAGGTTATTCGCAGGATGAGCGGTATATTATTTATTACTGTGTATAGAGCCTGACCACATTACAATATAAAAAAATCAGAAGGTTTAATTAGGCCATGGATTTAAGAACCGATTTAACATGCTCTTTCTTACTCCTTATTTACTTCATACTTAAAGCTATGAAAGTATCAACATTGAAACACATAGCAGATAACAAGGAAAAATGTAGTGCTAACTAACCAAAGTGGTAGACTAGGCCTCCCGAAAGGTACAGTGACACATAGGAGAAACAGGCTTGAACAGAGCAGCAAAAGACTACTTCACGCTAGTGAAAGGAACCTTATAGAATTTTATAACATTAAAATAAATACATAGAGCAGTTAATCACACTTCACAGAGACTCCTTATTGCACTTATGTGGTGTCTACATATATGTGGCAAGTTTCCCCCCACTTTACTTTTATTATAATGTTAGAAGCAGTTTTAATTTTATAAAGCTCTCTTTGCTTGGCTAGGATTATAGAGAACAAATGTATGTGTTGTTCATTTGCCATAATTTGTCTTACTCATGTGCCTTGGTGAAGTAACATCACGTTTTATATATTACTTACTATATTTTAAGCTTACATTTATAGGAATTGCACTGTGCTATATAAAAAAAAATCATCTAAATAAAATATTACAATACTGAGTAGAAAGTGCAAACATTGTACAACCCCAATTCCAAAAAAAGTTGGGACGCTATGTAAAATCTACATGAAAACAGAATGCAATGATTTGCAAATCTCAGGAATCCATATTTTATTCAATAATGGAAAATTGAAAGCAGATCAAATGTTTAAACTGAGAAAATGTAAAATTTTAAGAAAAAAATAAGGTCGTTTTGAAATTGATGGCAGCAACACATCTAAAAAAATGTTTAGCACAGTGTAGCATCCCCACTTCTTTTATTAACACTCTCTAAATGTCTGGGAACTGAGAAGACCATTTGCTGGAGTTTTGGGAAAGGAATGTTGTCCCATTCTTGCCTGCTATAAGATTCTAACTGCTCAACAGCCCTGGGTCTTCTTTGTCGTATTTTTTCGTTTCAAGATGAGCCAAGTATTTGCAATTGGTGAAAGGTCTGAGCTGCCAGGCAAGCAGTTAAGCATCCGGACTCTTGTACTATGAAGCCATACTGTTGTCATAGATGCAGTATGTGGTTTAGAATTGCCCTGCTGAAATATAAAAGGCCTTCCCTGAAAAAGAATTTGAGTTATCTGCCTACATGATTGTCATATAACGAATCTCGGGATTTACTTTGACTGATAGTCATCAACAGTAATTATTCAACGGAGAATTAGGTTGTTGCAATACATATTCTTTACTTACTGCAAAAACACAAAAGGGCTTTTTAACTACTTGTATTACAACATTTCCATATGAGCAACCCATCCAATTTACTGCCAAACTATCCAGCTGTGCGTGTCAGTAGTACTTATTGGCATCTTTTGATGAAGTATTCACTGTTATTGCTATTAAGTTGGCAATACAACTAGTTGTAAGTGCCCATTTAGAACACCAGATGAACAGATGAGTTTTTAATCTAGTCTCATTGTCCCTTAAATTAATGGGTTTAGAACAATGCCGAGATGATGACTATATTTATATAGGATCCCCTTAAAAGCCATACTACACCCCTATCTAGGATAACGGTCTGGTAAAGATTTTAAGAAATTCACATAATTTTTTGCATTTATGTTTTTATATTTTAGACTTGGCTGCCTGCAGATTTTGCATACTTTTAAATGGTGCCGTTGAGAGATGCTGGCCTATATCAGCCCAGTCAGAAACTGCATTGGAAAAATGACAATTGGAAGCTGATTAGTTGCTAAAGGCAACAAAACATATCCTTGTTAGTATACTTTGTATACATAAGCCCCTAAATCAATAAAAGTACTCCCTTTATATGTTTGTTATTCTAAAAATTGCCAGATTATAGATCTCACATCTGTTTAAAAACCCTGAATTCAGTGACTGGAATTGTTCCTAGTATTCCTCACAAAAGCTCAAACAATAAATGTATATACATTGTCTTGTTCCAGCTGCAGTGAGACAGGGAATTTCCTGTGGTTAGTTTCCTTTTATTTTTCATTTACATGTCTAAGCAGAGTCACACCTCAAAGAGCAATTTCATGGTTTGTTTGCAAAAAGCTTTTTACAGTTTGCAAAAAGTCAAAAGTCATATTTTTTGTATTCCCTCAACCCATTGGTATTGATTATATAATTCTTGGTTTAAGACTTTCCAGTCTCTGATTTCAAATAAAAATGTACTTCTAAACACACAATCTGAAGAGCATATAGAATGACTGCTATTGTGTTTATTTTATATTGGAACAAAAAGTTGCTAGGTCAGGTTCAGAAGCTCTTAGGCAATTACTTTCTTAATGATTGTTGTTTAAGTGAATACTTAATACAATGGGTTCCACTTAAGATGCAATGTTTACTTACAGATATAGCTTCACAGAGTCTCAAGGGCAAATAACATTATTCAATAACATGCTCAATGAGAGATGACCCAACTTTTTAAATATTATTCATCTAATTTGTGCTTACAATCCATTAAATGTGTGGTAAACTGCTATTTGGGGGTTTTCCAACATTGGCTTTTATTTAGTTACTTTTGCTCATGTAAAACCAGAACAAAATGTCCCCCACTGAGTTCCACATGTTACCTCTTCTTTTTTTTTTTACCTGAACACACAACAAACAAAGGTGTTTAGTAGTGATGAGCACATGCATCTGGATTTAGTCTGTGGGGCATGCACTGAACCAATTGTAAAGTCCAGAGATTTCAAACTTTAATCTGAACCTTATTGAAGTCTATGGGGGGATGCAAATCTTACAAATCAATTTTGGCCATTTATAAGGCCTTACAGGCAAGGGGTTGTCATACAAAGGACATAGGGAGAGCAGCCTCCTCATCATACAACTTTGAGATGACATGGAAAAAATACCATTCCTGAATTCCTTGAATGTCATGCTTGGGGATGACAAAGCTGTATGTGGTCTTATGGAACAGTACAATTCTTACAGTGTCCATGACACCATATTTTTACTTCACATATTTTGGGTATGTAATTGATTTTTTTAAATTTACATTATTGCTTGGCTTAAATTTAGCAGCAGCACCTTAATCGCATTCATTTAAACCAGAAAAAAAGGCTTTACCTAGGTAGTTTTAGCTGTTAGGCCTGATTTTATATCCAGCAGTAATAGGCCAAAATTAAGCAGTGTAAGTAGCAGCCACAACAGATCTAAAAGCAATAGGAAAATGTACTATTAAAAAAAATAAAAATATTGTACAGTTGGAAAAAATTGAAAAATTGTAAGCAGCTTTACTAAACCACAATGTAAACGGATGAGATGAGGTAGCTTTTAACTTGAAAAAAACAAGCATTAGAGATTTATTTCAGAGAGCCACAAATATATTGCCGAAAGTATTGGTACACCTGCCTTTACACGCATATGAACTTTTTCATGGGGTTCAATATTGAGTTGGCCCACCCGTTGCAGCTATAACAGCTTCAACTCTTCTGTGAAGGCCATCCACAAGGTTTAGGAGTGTGTCTATGGGAATGTTTGACCATTCTTCCAGAAGCTCATTTGTGTGGTCAGGTACCGATGTTGGACAATAAGGCCTGGCTCGCAGTCTCCACTCTAATTCATCCCAAAGGTGTTCTATTGGGTTGAGGACAAATTCCTGCACCCCAAACTCGCTCATTCATGTCTTTATGGACCTTGCTTTGTGCCCTGGTGCGCAGTCATGGTGGAACAGGAAGGGGCCATCCCCAAACTGTTCCCACAAAGTTGGGAGCATGACAATGTCCACAATGTCTTGGTATGCTGATGCCTTAAGAGTTTCCTTCACTGGAACTAAGGGGCCAAGCCCAACCCCCCGAAAAGCCATCCCACACCATAATCCCCCTCTCCACCAAACTTTACACTTGGCACAATGCAGTTAGGCAAGTACCGTTCGCCTGGCAACCACCAAACCTAGACATGTCCATCGGATTGCCAGACAGAGAGGCGTGATTCGTCTCTCCAGAGAACACGTCTCCACTTCTCTAGAGTCCAGTGGGGGCGTGCTTTACACCACTGCATCCAACGCTTTGCATTGCACTTGGTGATGTAAGGCTTGGATGCAGCATGCTGGGCTGGAAACATTCAGGTTTTGGACTTTTTTATTAAAAGAAACTGGGTCCATTGGTGCTGCCATCATCTTTCATGTATTTCTACCAGCGATCAAACAATCTAATGTCCCACGATTCTTTCATCCAAATTCACTCAGAACTGTTCACCACCACTATAATCTCTGACATAAAAAATCTGCATACCATTGTAAACACACTAAAAATGTACCAGGGTGTTTTTTGTAATGTGCTGGCCAATCCGCAGGTTTGAATTATTTACTTTATACTTATAGTAACTGAAAACCTTTTTAATGTTAGATCACAAATCGATTTTAGCTTTGTATCTGTTGCATCCCCAAATGTTTCAAAAAGTCCTAATTGTGTGCCCTCTATCTTGGCATGCGTGCTGTTTCTGTTTTGTAAGCAGACATATTTTTCTTATTTTCCTGAGTGACTATTTCTGGACATAGTCCGAGCTCACATCCTTGAACAATTGAAGCTAAGATATAAAGATAAAAGTACCTTTCCATTAAAATATTTTCAGCTGAGGTGAGCTACAGGGCATAGCTCTTAAAAGTGTTTCTAAATACAGTAATGAATTGTTCAAACAAAAGGAAATAAGAAAGCCCGCTACAAGTTTCTTTTAACTGTGTGGTTATTCACCAACGCTGTATTAAAAGCCATGATGATGTGCCACAGCTCAATGGAAGACCATTTTCTTCAGCCCGATTGTTGGAACGTATGCAGATTTACCTGATCTGCAGAAAACATTAAATGCAGGATCTAGGCAAATTGGAATTCAAGAATTGCATAGTGCTCTGCTGACGGGACAGATATGCTTCAGGTGACTCAAATATTCACCATTTGATGTTTCATCTGATTTGTTCTAATTGATATGCTCATCATTATTCAAGGACAGTATAAGATGATCTGAACTTGACTGGATTCATCATCTACAACAATTTCTACCACCATGGAGGTATTTTAGTGCTGTATGAGGACAATCACAGAGACAGATTGGAATAGATCAAGATGACCAGCTTTCAGGCATTTATTATTTTAACTGGCGATCCTTAACTTCAGCCTGATAACTATCAGGCTTTGGCTGTAACATATGATGATGTGATACACTTTTGATGTGCTGCACTTTGGCTTTAATGTGATATTACACATAAGGAACAAGTATAAGGAAAAAGATATAATAAGAAGAATAAGCAAGCATAGCTTTTTTTATGCTGTCAGAAGTTTTCTGAGATGTGACAATTGATCTGTCATCTTCTGTGATAGCTTAGAGTTCAAGCTCTGACTCATAGTATTCTTGTTTTCATTTTCCTTTTGTCAAAATAGTCAGACGGGCATACTTGAAAATCTATGATACTAACATCAAGGACCACAAATGGCCACTTGGTATCACTCATTTGCTACTTCCTGTGCTATTTATTTATAGCTAGTAATGCTCAGATGGGCGCAAGGATAGTGGTAATGCATATCTAGGCTTGGGAGGAGCCCTTGGACTGTTAATACATGTATGTGATATGACAGACTGGAACTATGGCAAGTAGATAGGCAGGAATAGTAAAGCTGGTGCGATTTGCCAAAAAGAGTTGGTTGGATCTTGTATTAACTTTAGTGGCATTTCAAATGTTAAAATTGTTGCTTATGTGTTTAGATGAGGCACTGAGATCTTGGGGAATGCTGAATTAGGTTTTACTTGCTTATAAGAAGATTACATCTGTGTATACAGCATCATGCAAGAAACATATAGCTCAATTATAAACATGCATAAAGAAAAACTAGCATATTCTAGCTTTGCACCACACCACCATCTAGTGCTCAAAATACATAGTTACATCTCAATATGCTGTTGCATTTCCAACAAAAATAACATTGTAAAGCATGTTTTTCAAGAACATTGCAGCACAGACCTCAGATAAAGAGATACGCAGTCACAAAATGCCAAACAATACTTTAAAATGTCGGAAGTTGTAGCCTTTTATCAAACATTTACCTGATCTTTGATCTCAGGACATTATGTTAACCAACGTCCTGAGAAATGTTAATTTACAATACAGCAGACGGGAAGAAGTTAAAGCAAAGTTACTTTAACAAAAATATGATTTATGCCCATAGCAGGTTTACATTTAAATAGCATGTGTTAGGTTATTGCAAACTATTTTTAAATCAAGATGAAAAACAATGATATGCTACAAATTACAAGTGTTCGAAAAAATGTATCTAGTTTAGCACTGTACTTCTTTTTCCAGTGTTCTCAATTTTTCAACTGAAGTTTGTCGATTCAGGTGGTGCCAACATTGGAAGCGGCTGAAATTCAAGCCATGTATGGCTACTTTAACTGTGTGGCATCTCTGAGCCAGCACATCAGTCCAGAAAGCAAGTGCTGAGTTGACCCTGGATGATGTCAGGACAGAAATTATACCAGCGGGAAAAGCGGGTAAAAATATTGTCAGGAGCAGAGGCGTAACTAGAAACCTCAGTGCCCCGGTGCAAGATACTATTAAGGGCCCCCGCACCACCAAAAAAAAACCATGATTTTGATAACAATTTTTTTAAATATATTAAATAAAAGGTATGAGAGGAATTTATCAAAACTGAAGCAGAAGTATCTGGAGCAGTTGCCCAGATAGCAAGCAATTGAGCTGCAAGTTTGAAAATGACTTGCTAAACTATTGCAGACTTGCCAAGCTTCACAATTTTGTTGCACAATTACAGCAAGTCTGCATTGCAAGTCTCCAGACCAGCGAGCTTGCAGAGCTCTTGCTAAAACCTGCAGGACTCTTGCTGTAGACTTGCCAAGCAAATTTGCTACAAATTCAAAAAGTGTCAGCTAGAACTTGTGCTGCAAGTGTTCTGCAAGTCTACAACTTGCCAGAAATGTTTGCAGCAAGTTAACAAGAATGACAATCTCACCCTGCCACACGTTTGTAGCAAGTTATCCTTGCTATCTGGGTGCCTATGGCAATCAATCAACTTCTCTCATCAGTTTGTTCAGTTAAGGTTTGGAAAAAAAAAGGTGAATGCTGATTGGTTACCATGGGCAACTGCTCCAGATTCTGTCTGCTCTAGTTTTGATAAATTCCCCTCTATGTATGTTATGACTTTCAGGGCTACTTCACACCAGTTCCAGTGCGTTCCGGCCCGATTCAGTGCTGGAATGCACTGGATCGCATCCCACCCAGCTCACTGCATTCTTGGGCAGGAGGGGGCGTGTCGTTGAATTAAAGTCAATGGCACCACAGGCACGCCCCCCCCTGGCTGCAGTGCGATCTCTCGCACCAGAACACATGGCAAATCAATGCCAGCGTTCTGGTCCTCTCTACCCCCCCCCCCCCACCCACACCTGGGGGACACCCAGGGCCGGTTTGA
>NW_017306383.1:1470267-1484047 GCF_000935625.1 Nanorana parkeri | reverse complement strand
CCCCCCAAACTGGTGGAACACCAGGGCCTGGTCGCAAATGCAACTGATGCAACCCTGGTATTTTTGCCAGTGCCGGTATCTGCATTTAGTATTGGGGCATTTTCACAAGTAAAAGTACTTGTGAAAATGCCCAGTATTGGCACTGGTGCATCCCTACTTACTAATATAATGTATTGCTGGGACTTGTAGTCCTGCATAGTTGGTGGTAGGGATGCACCGATATATCGGAGACTGATACATATCGGCCGAAAATAGCTCTTTGGGGAAATGCAGAAAAAACAAAAAATTTGCCGATAATGACCCACCTCCCGTGCCCGCCCACAGTACAAGCTTCAAACACTGGCCATCAATCTGAAGCCCCCACCACCTGCTGTGACTCTGCCCAGACACCACTCGGACTGACCTTACTCTTCTGTGTGAGCGGGCGAAAATCCTCCTTTCTGCAGGTATATCAATAATAATGGATGTCCACATTGAAACTGAGGAAGGGAGTGCGGGTTGTTGGTTGCTGTGCTTACATTCAGCTCCCGGCGGCATAATCTTGCAGCCAGCAGCTGTCTTTTACTTGGTTCTAGACGTCTGCTGCAATGCGGAGGTAACTCTGCTCCCCTACATCACCTCATTCCCAAGACCCCCCAATCACACCTCACCGTTCGCCAAGTACGATGGAGTGCCTTCTTCAGCCGCTTTAATTTCGTCATCACATATAGACCGGCTTCCCGTAACGGGAAGGCCGACTCATTGTCCCGTTGCAGCTGAGATCCACCGTCATAACCCGTCGGATCGTTACACCGTGTCCCACTGGCTGCTCCACTCCGCTGTCTTTGCTCGCTCCGCTTCCCAGTATAACATTTAAGGGAGGTAAGATCGTACTACAGTGACTGAAAACAATAGCCAACCTGCTATTGGCTGTTTCAAAATGCAATAGCCAATTGCAGGTTGGCTGTTGGACCCGCCCAGTGGGCGGGCCCAATAGACAACCTGCGATTGGCTATTGCATTTTGCAATAGCCAATCGCAGGTTGGCTATTGTTTTCAGTCACTGCAGTACGATCTTACCTCCGTTAAATGTTACACGGGGAAGCAGAGCGAGCAAAGGCAGCGGAGCGGCCAGCGGGAGAAGGTGGGGTTTCATTGGGGTGGTGACAGCTGTCAGGATGGAGAGAGGTACAAACACTCAGTGATTAGTGGTCGCTGAGGGTTTGTACATAATTGAGGACAGAGTATGATTACTGTATCCTCAATTATGAATGAATGGGAAGTGATCTACATCACCTCCTGTTCATTCATGATTGTGGTTATAGTAATCATACTCTGTCCTCATGTTATGAATGAGCAGGAGCACTCGTCGAGGATTCCTGTTCATTTATAACAGGAGCTGCAGAAAAAGAGATTGAGGACTCTGCGTGTGGTATTCTGCATTGCTGTATAATTATTATACAGCAATGCAGAATACAACTAGCTATGCTGGACTTCAAGTCCCAGCAATACATTCTAATGTAAATTATAATACCACCAGTTTCATACACACCCTGCGCGCCCCCTTCCCGATCTAGCCTTCACCCACACCAGACTCACCTGATTCTGCCTGTCGGTGCCTGCGATGTCGGTAGTGGGTTCACCAGGCAGACAGGTGACAGACACAGCCTCATCTCTATCCCTGCACAGCCTGTCAGTACATTCTACTGCTGTGGGTGGCAGAGCGGCAGGGGAGCGAGCGGCGCTATCTTTGGGGGTGCATGAGGGAAGGGCAAGCCCTCTGCTTCCTCTCTGGGCCCTCCCCGAACAGGCGGAATGCCAGGGCCCGGTCGCAATTGGTAGTTCCGCTAGTGGTCAGGAGGGAGTAATATGATCTCTGTAAAAAGCAATTAAGGCACTTTCACCTTAGTAGAAAATATATCTAAAGGAAGGTTCACTTTAAATATACAAGTTCCGTGGCAGGGGCAAAAACTATCATAAAAATAAAAATGATATTTGCCTGACAGCCATAGTAATCTTTTGACTTCAGTACTTACTCACAAGCCCAGAACAAGCCAGTTCTGACTTCACTTGCATCATACATCACATTCAATGCCTGTTTTAGGCTTGTGACTAGTTTTTTAGTTTTTTCTTCTTCACATTTTTATTGAGACAGATTTCTTGTAGTTGTGGTTCCCAAGTATTTTAAACAGATAAAAACACCATTTAAAATTAAGCCCATTATGTGGAATAACGCAATTAATACCATCGAAAGAAACTGTTCTGCAGTGGAAGGAAATATTGCATCTTTTTATGATCTGTGCTTTTAATGAGTGCACCTGAAGTCAGGTGTAATCCTGCTTGCATGTCATTTTAGTTTTCCTACTGAATATAGGTTTTTCTTTAACATACAAATTCTGACCACCTCCTAAGCTGGAGAGTTTGGCCCCCGTTTGGCCCTGCCTCTTCTTCCCCGGGCTCTGGTGGTCTAAGGATCTCTGACATCATCACATCTAATGCAGGTCCACTGACTTGCATTAGACGTGGCGATGCCAGGGGACATTACACATCTGGATCATAGGGGGAGAGACATGAGTGCCGACTGCCATGGGTCCAAGAATCAAGTGAGTATATCTCCTTTATTTGAGCGCCCTAGACAAAATGAGGACTTAAACCTTGCTGTGCAGGGGTAGCCCACTAATGTAAAGCTACGTTTTTTAAATTGCCTAAAATTATTCTTTAAACTTCCAATTTCTTTTAGTTCTGTACACAGTAGATAAGGGTTAGATCTTAAGTGGTTATTGATGTCTGTGTCTCCTTGTTGGAGTAATTAAACTTCACTTCCTGTCCTGGTGGCAAGGTGTGACAAGAAGTGATGAAGTGTTTTTCTGATGGAGACAGAGACACCATCAAAGTTAATTTATTTAGTTTACATATGTGGGAGTTTTATTACTCTCTGTGCCTTCTTGTCCAATGATACCTGCACCTTCTCCTTTCTTGCCATGGTCTCATCGGGGCAGTAAGTAAGGGAAAATCTTCTTTATGAGGACATAGACAGTTGGGCTGTATTGCCACAATGAGTGTGAGTGAATGCCCTGCATACTCTTTTTTCATATGGGAACTGCAAGATGTTTACACATCCTCATTGTAAACTCCAGTTCCAGTTATGATGATTGCACAGGTAATTCTTTTAAAACATCATAAATGTGTATACTCCTGTAGTCCCTAAAAGTGATGAGATTTGGGGAGAATATCATCCAACTATAGCCAGAGTGTGACCACTATATATGAACAAATATATACTGCATAAACATACATCACCCTATATCTGCTGCGTTTTACATATCACAAAAATAAATATGAATAGAAATAGGAATGCTGTGAGCCACTCAGTCCATTTACAGTTCCTGCCCTAAATAAATATATAGTAAAGCCTTTTATCCCATAGCCTAATCCTGTTATATTGTAAAAGATCTAAAACTTTGCAAAAGGAATTTCATTTAAGCAGTTTCAATTGTATAATGCTGGCTCTTGAATAAGGCAAAGCAGTTTATCGGAATATGAAATGCTGCAGTGTAAAATACTCGGTTATACTTTCCTGTCTTATGGAGGTACATGCCGATACTACAGAATGACTAGAAGATCCTTTACTAGGTAGAAAGAAAAACAAATTGCTCTTACTTTCCCCTTGTTGTTTCAAAGCTGGGTTTCTGGCTGTTACTCTTGTAGTAGTTCTGCCTTGGGGAACGGTTCGTTCCTGGTTGGACATTCTCTGTTTGTGGTGGTGCCTTCTTTGTGGCCATCAACTGTTCATCATTGACCTTAGTGGCTTCTTCTCTCGTAACCTCTGTAGGTGGTGGTGCTCTAACAGGCATTCTTATAATCTTTTCAAACATTTTGTATTCTTTCCTCCTGGCTTTTGGTAAAATAGCTGTTGTAGACGTTGAAGATTGCAGAGCTGTGGCTTCATCTTGAAATTGTGTGGTTTTTATTTCTTCTGGACTTTGCGTGTTAGGAATAGATATTTGAGGATTAAGCTCAAAAAGTAACCTCCGTACATTAGTATCCTCTGGTTCTGTCCAAGTGTCCTCAGTAACAGTTATGAAATCCCCTGTTTTGCATCCATCAATATGCAGAAATATAGCCAAAAGCAATATTAATTCCATCCTGAAGATTAAGCAGCAAGAGATCCTACTTTGCCTCTGGTACTGCTCTTGTATGTTTATGTTCTCATTAATTTTGTTCTCTCTCTCTCACCGTGTTTGAAATTTGCATGCCAGTTAGCGTTCAGGATAAAAAGGAAACAGGTTGTAACTTGTTATTTAAGGGGTTGAGGAAGCTTAGCTTCCTCTTACTGTGAAATCCTCTGGACCCTTCACCTCTTTGACTACAGCTATATGGAAGCCATGAGGAAAGATTGCTGGGAAAAGGAAATAATGACAGAAGTGAAAGTGGAACATTATTGGCCTGTGTACAAGAAGCTGTCAAATCAACAACAACCTGCAAACAGAATTCACTATTAGAAAAACCTAAGGTAAATGTTAAAATGGCTAAAGAGCCAGAGGGCATGCACTGGAATGTCCAGCGCATAGGACAGCTTTCATGTTAACTTGAGAATTAGCAACATATAAGGACAATCTGTTACTTTTTCACCTCCTACCTTTGTGACATTTCTCTAGTGTTTCCAGGTATTACCAGAACTCGATGCACAGAATTTGTGAACATGATAATTAATCCAGAAACATTTATTTAGTAACGGTGGAGCCTCTTTTTCAGCTCCTTTCTTTCATTTGTCACATGATATAATTAAAATCATGAGAATCCATTTTAAGCCACATAGCATTTTCTAGTAGTCCTGCTTTTTACTTCATTCAGTTGTATAAGTTACATAATGAGGTCTTTTAACTTCAGAAGTGCTCCTTTCTGTCTCTGTTAGTACTCAGTAGGAATGGGCTTTGGGTTCGGGTCAAACTCACACTCAATTTATTCACAGTTCAAAATAAAATGACAAACTAAAGTGATTGTTTGCAGCCAAAGCAACCAATAACTAACCCTGCACTTGCTAACCTCTAAACTTAACATGTGTGGTGGTTTTTGTGCATAGGTGCACCAGATGGCGTTTGTTAGCGGCCTATTAGATGTCTAATGTCACCTTTTCACTTCAATAAAGCTTATCTTTCCCAACCTCTGCGGGGTAATGACAGCTCAGAAACCAAAAAAGTGACTAAATAGTCATCGGTGCTGGGTTCATTCTGCAGGAAGGAGATCAGTGAACAGATGTTCGCTGGTCTCCCTCCCCGCTCTCGGCTGAGACCCACCATGCCGTTCCCTAGCCCATGGTGGGTCTTGGCTGACAGGAGGGAGAGCGTAGCCTGGGAAACAAGACAGGGGGATTGGGCAGGGGGGCCTACATTTGGCAGCCTGACAAGCGACATTACACATTTAAGCAAACTCTGATTACAGGGCTTTGCTGCATATGTATGGCATGCATAGATGCCAGTACAATGGTTAAAGGATGTGCACATTCTCACTACAATATTTTTTTTTTCAGTGAAATACACGATGTTAATTTTTAAAAGAAAAAAATGGTTTGGTTGGGTCCTGTTAAAAACGGGGCATACTTAAATAGATGGAGTCAGTACAATATTTTTTCCTTTTTGCTGTGAAATAAAACACTCTAATTAGATTTTCTAATATATTTTGTTTTATTATAAACCTGCTTATTGTCTCCCTCTGAAACTTTGGTGCTTACATACTGTGGAGCGAGCCTGCACAATATTCTACATATTGTCTTTGAAGTAATCAACTGTAATTTTTATTATGATTTGTAATTCATTTTATGTTATCTATATAATTGTATTTTTTTTTATTTTAACGTTTATATTTGTGGTAATTAAAACACATCAGGCAGTTATTGCTGACAGTCTAGTCAAGATCCACCCTTATTGTCCCGGTAAATCACTGAATCCTGACCCCCCCCCCTTTAAAAAAAAAACCCAAAACTAAAAACACTCTGCACCCAGATAAACCACACAGTCTCATACCATGTTATTTAAATACAGCTTCTCAGTCATAAATTCATAAATTCTGTGGGATGTGGTCCCTGCCGCTGGGTGGTCCAGCGATACATTAGCCCTGCACATGCTGGTGAAGGGCATGCATGGACCTTTGGGCAAAAATTGGTTGCTGGATACCTGTCACTATGGTGCAGCACAGGCCATAAACAGATGGAAGGAGATTGACTCCACAGGCAGGAATTAAAGCAACTGTAAAGTCAGCAGTTATGGCCAAGCTGGCATTGAGACACCAGGGGACATTTTTTCTGTAGCTGTCGAAAAGATGGGACAATTGGTGGAAACACCTACAAGGCAAAATGCTTTATTACATTTATTAATTACAAACAACACAGAGCTGATTACAGATGTGGAAATCGGGAACAACCTAAGGAAACAGTGACCACAGCATGAGAAGGTTTACAGTTAATTCCAGGAAACGTAGACATGTCGCCACAACACGAACACTCAATTTTAGGAAGGCTTACTTCAATAAGCTGAGAAACCTACTAGGAGAGATACATTAGAATACACTCTTGCTTAACACAAACACTGAAGAAAAATAGGACAGATTCATAATTTATCTTAAATAACAAAATTGCCTAGTGCATTCCATTTACCAAAAAATTCAAAAGAACGAAGGTTAGACCTGGGTGGTTAACTAGTAAGGTAAAGCAACACATAAGGAAAAGGCTTTCAGAAAATATAAGTCAGTGGGGTCACCATTGGCATTGAAAAACTACAAAGATTACAACATTTGATCTTAAAAAGCAATTAGGGCGGCAAAAATAGATTACGAGGAACAGTTAGCAACAGATAGCAAAAGGAACACCAAGAAATTCTTTAAATATATAAATAGAAAGAAGATAAGGACAGAACATGTAGGCCCCATATAGGGGCCCCCATAAAGGGCCTACATGTTCCCATGACCCATGGGCCCATGACGAGGGAAGGTTGGCTACCAGTGACAGGGAAAAAGCGAATGCGTTAAATAAATTATTTTCTTCTGTCTTTACAGAAGAGACAGACGTGGGCATCGATCAGGGCATCTGCAGCAGAGATAGTAGTACCAGCATTAATGTATCTGAGTGGCTGTCGGAGAGCAGAGTAATACAGAGACTAGAAAAATTAAATGTAAACAAATTTCCAGGACCTGACGGGTTACATCCGAGAGTACTAAAGGAACTTAGCCAGGTCATAGCCAGACCCTGGTACATAATTATTTATGGACAGTATTATGACAGGTATGGTCCCGGCTGATTGGCGGAATACAAATGCGATACCAGTATACAAAAAGGGGAAAAGAAGTTTTCGGCTTACTACAGGCCTGTCAGCTTAAAGTCAATAGTGTGCAAAATATTTGAAGGCATGATAAGAGAATACATGCAGGAATTTGCAAATACAACTAGTATCATAAGTGGTAACCAACATGGTTTTATGAAAGACCGTTCTTGCCAGACCAATCTATTAACATTCTATGAGGAAGTCAGCATGTATTTAGACAGAGGAATACCAGTGGCTTTGCTAAAGCATTCGACACAGTACGCCACAAACATTTACTTCATAAACTAAGGTCTATCGGGTTGGATAAAATTGAATGTACATGGGTGGGAAATTGGCTACAAGAACAGATCCAGAGGGTAGTAATAAATGGGTTATTTTCTAATCAGGCAAAGGTTGTGAGTGGGGTACCCCAGGGTTCCGTCTGGGGACCGATCCTGTTCATCTTATTTATCCACGACATAGAGATTGGACTAAAAAGTTTGATTTACATTTTTGCGGACGATACAAAACTATGTGGGGTAGTAAATTCCGAACAGGAGATAACTGCACTTCAACAGGACCTTAATAAACTCGAGGCATGGGCTACAAGATGGCAAATGCAATTTAATGTTGAAAAATGTAAGGTTATGCACATGGGAGCAAAGAACCTGTGCGCAAACCACTACTTGGGGGTGTCAGAGCACAATAACAACCAGACAAGCAAAAGGTGCTAGTTAAAATATTTATTAAGAGCAGCGTCCACAGGAGCAAGCAGAATCACAAACCGGAACAAGCCAGAGTCAGGAGCCGGAGTGGTTAGTTGTCAAAGCCAGGTTAGGAACACAGAGATCAGCGTTGTCAGGAACAAGCCAGGAGCAGGAACCAGAGGAGAACATCAGCCAGGATCGGGTCAAGCAGAGAATCAGAAAACTCAGATCAGCAGGAATGCACTAGAAAGAAGACCACGCAAGGGCAAGGTCAGACTGGACTGAGTGGTTTATATATAGTGAGTGGGATGACTTCATCACTCAGAGACAGTAAACTCCCATCTGACTCTCTCAGATGATGCTCTCCTGTCTGGCCATAAGATGGAGCCTGGGAGTAGTGAGCAACATTCCAGAGTCTGCTCAGGCAGAGAAGGAAACACAGGTGAGTAAAATGGCAGCCAAGCCAGAATGCTGCAACCAGTAAAGTCAGGGTGGAACCCTGTCAGGGAGGTGCTACATTAGGGAAGTCAGGCATGGAAAAAGACCTGGGGGTGCTCCCCACATAGATCTGAAAATATTGCTTTATCCATTTTTTAAAATTAAAAATCATTTAAAGAAGAGTTTTCATAAAAATAATATAACATATAATTTCTACACAAGACATTTTGCAATTTACATTTTAGCCTGCAGTCTCAGTCATTTTGTAATTAGTTAAGCAGAACAGAAATATTAAATGTTGCTCTTTCTCATTATGGCAATGTGGGGTATCCTATACACCATTGCTGTACAGGACTCCCACATGAAATCTAATTTCCTGGTATTGGGACTGGCTCACTGCATTTAACAGAAGTCTTTTGTGAGGTACAAGTTGTCTTCATGCATTCCCTACAAACAGAGTTTAATATTGGTGAGATACTCTCTAAGGCTCATTATCGCCTAAAGGTATGCAGACACTGCAGCTTTCCTCATTACAATTCTGAAATTGTACCAGTAGTTAAAATTAAGGCTGACCCTCCCATTTAGAATTCAGCCTAAGAAAGTACATATTGAAACAAATCTGAAATTTGATAGTCAGCTAAAAACTAGGGATGTTCAGATAACAGTTCAGATACCAGTGCAGATACTTGGCATTTTCACGAGAACTACCAGTGTCGCAGAAGTTGCAGCTGTGACAGGGCTCTAGTGCTCCACCACTGTCCTGAAATTATTGATCTGTATTCATTTAGAAAAATTGTCACATGACACTAAACAAAAATGTATCAGTAATTGTATCTGTGAGTGTGTGTGTGTATATATATATATATATGTATACAGTATATATATATTTTGGGGTTCTTGGGGTTTTCATGAGCTGTAAGCCATAATCATCACAATTATGACAAATCACGGCTTGAACTATCTTGCTTTGCATGTAATGAGTCTATCTCATATATTAGTTTCACCTTTTAAGTTGCATTAGTAAAATAAATGAACTTTGCACGATATTCTAATTATTCGAGTTTCACCTGTATATATATCATACATCAACATAGGGATGCACAAATCCCAGGAGCCACATAGCCAATGCTCCTTAAAAATGACAGCTGCCTCCTAACATTTGAGTTTTTCTCTAGTCTAGTCTTGGAGCTGGAAAAGTATCTGTACATGTACAGTACTTGGTATCTTAATATCCCTGCTAGACATGTGCATTTCGATTTGGACGAGCCTGCAAATCAACAAAAATCAGTTGATTCGGCGGTTCGTCCAAATCCGAAATAACAAATTTATTATGTGCTCGAATATACAAAAACTATATGCGGGCATACATAAATATGTGTTCTGTGCATGCCCGCCACCGTCTTGGAGGTGGGGCGTATGCAGTCACATGATGGTGACGTTACACGCTGAATGAGCGGTAGCCATATCATCCACCGGCGTGTTCTGCCCATGTGCGCCACGATTTTGGAGTATATCTTGGTATACACCAAGATGGAGGCACTCAAACATGCGGGCACCTCCATCTTGGTGTATACCAAGATATACTCCAAAATGGTCCATGCTCGTTCTGCGGTTTCAGTGTGCGGTTTCGGAGGCTCGTTGCCTCTGAATCCGAAACATAAACATTTGTTTCCTTTGACAAAACGAATGAAAACGTTTTTTGTTTTCATTTATTTTGTCTGAAAATTAATTTTTTCGTTGTGGACATGTTTAATCCCTACTATAAACCTTGCATGGTATATAATTTACCTATAGAGGATTGTTTCTCACCCAAATTGGAGTTTCCCTTTGTATGTATGTATTTAAAAAACACAACTATTATATTTTCCTGACATCTGTCTTTATATTTTATTTTCATAATTTCCTGCATAGAAAGACCAACAAGACTGAGAGAGCGAGAAAGTCAGCAAGATAAGCCAGTGGGGCTCTACTGCAGTGCACAATTCAGCCAATCTAATATGCAGTACCTTCAGGGACTCGAAGCTGGAGGGTAGTTTAGGTAACATACAGGAGAGGAAAAACATAGTGAACACTAGACATGTAATGGATATTCATAAGAATGTTGTTAAATTTGGACATTCGGATGCATATGTGAATGCGAATTAATCTGAATGTTCCTTTAACGAAAATTTGGATCCATACGAATTTAGTTCAAAATAAAACTAAATTAGACGTGTGACTGTTCTCTGTTCTTGGGGGTTGTATTACAGGCTACATGTCTTGTGAACACATTAACAGTTTGATGAACTTTCACAATCCAATAAATATGCAGGTAAAAGAAACTGCAGAACTTTGATAGCGCCCCCGAAGATTCATTGCAGATGCCCTTCAATGACACATTTTACTTTCATATTCTTACCCACAGCCCCAATGCCCCAGTAAAGCCCCATGGCATGGGGCAAATATGTACGCTTCTCTCCCCAATCTCACAATGCAATGTTTGATGCCCAGTTGTCAGGACTGAGAACTGTTGCATAAAGGTGTGTGAAGCCTAATGCAAATACTGTTTTGTTTGTCAATATTTGCATATAATCTTTAGAAAGCTGCAGCTTTAGATTGGGGCTAAAGGAACAAATGTACCAATAGGGTGTGCCTGTTATTTTTCTTATATCCTATTACAATGTGCAAAGTGCTTTAACTAGGTTCTTTATTACACTTGCATTGTCTTTGGTGAAACCCACATACATTTCAGTGCCTGGTCCAACTTCTATTGGCTGCAATGGCCTCCACTGGACCATGTTCACACTTTTTTGGATGCAGAAAGGCTTCCAGTGTATGATTTTACAGGCAGTGTGATTAACCACCCACATCTGAAGAACAAATTTAAAATGATAGGCATTCTTGGTGTGAACTCTACATACAATGTTTGGGCTGTTGTATTGCATCCCCGACTGTTGCTATGCGAACTGAGTTGCTTGGTTCAGTGCACACATTTAGGCACACTATGTGGTAAGAGATTGACAGAGGTCAGAACTATTGAAGGACCGAACAGTCTGTGTTCAGTTCGAATTCAAATTTTAAAGTTTGAATTCCAACTCAAACTCAATGCAAGTCTATGGAGCTAGAACTTGGAAAATGTGAAAAAAAGCACAAAAAAAAAAGTGTGTGGGGTTCCCCTTCAAAGTCATACCAGGCCCCTAATATTCTATACCAGACCCTTGACCCGAGCACAGGCCTGGCAGAGCAGGAAAGAGGGGGGGGGGGGGGAACGGGCAGCCCCGTTCCCTTCCATACCAGGCCACATGCCCTTGGCACTGGGAGGGTGCTTTTCCAGGGTCACCCCTGGAAAAGCACCTTGTCCCCATGCTGATGGGGACAAGGGCCTCTTCCCCACAAGCTTTAGGGATTTGGATGTGGGAGTGCGGGCAGGGGGCTTATTCACCTCAGAGTACCCCTTTAATAAAGGGGCACAAAAATTCGCCCCCCCCTTGTGAATGAGTAAGGGGTACTTGTACCCCTACCCATTCACAAAAGGGTTCATTACAAGTTTTAAAAAAGAGGCCACACTTTTGTAAAAATCCTTTAATTGAGAAAATAAAGTTTTTGACAAGTCTGTTACTGTAAAAAAAAACACCAAAAAATGGATCCATCGACGTAATCCAGGCTCAATTACGATGTCCAGCTTTGTCAACGACGATGACGACGCGACAAAATAAATAAAAAATAAATAGAAATAATAGAAAAAAAAACGATGCCCGCTGTCCCGTCCGCTTGAGAGGAACTCCCGCCACAGAATGGCATTCTGAGAAATGCCAGCAAAATATACACAATTTCAAGCATATTGTTATTGCGTTTCAGCGCTGAAACGTGACTAAAAACAGCCAAATGTGCTCTTTCAAAAATCGTGCAGAAACCACGGTGAAACGCTTCCACCCTGGTGTGAATGGTGCCTTAATGAGGCCTAACACTTTACTTTAATACTGCCACACCAATGAGAGGCTGAGGAAAGGGGGATTGTAAAAAAATGAAGGAACGCTAAACTGTAAATAAGCGATTTATGTCATAAATGTTTTTTGCGCTGTGTTGGTGTTTGTGTTGTGCTGAACACCCTGATAGTTCATGTGGTCGCATATCTGCAGGAGTTCATGGGAACTCATGCTCGACTCAAACATCGAGCCCATCCTTAGTCAGAACCATCTGCCGTGTGCTCTCTTTTGCTGTTGTTTAAAGGAGCCTCTTGGGAGTAGGAACTAATGCAAAGATTCTAATATCAAATGTGCATATTCAAACTGTGTGCACTTGATTAGAATATTCAACAATGTACCGAGCCTATAAAACCTTTTGCAGCAAATTGATAAAATTTAAGAAAAGCGGAAGATCAGCAGTTCATTATTGAGTGGCAGACCCACTGAAAACATAATTTAGTAGCTGAGACCATATCTATTTTATATCTATTTTCTTAAATAATGTGAAATTAAGGCATACTTCAAAAATGAACTACAGTAGAGTATGCAGGTGATACATTTCTGCAGTAAACTGAAACGCTGATCAAGAAAATGTATTATGTAAAAGGGTAATTTTCTCTGACAAGATGATTGTTATATTGCAACTGTAATTTTTTAGGAAAATCTATGGTCGGCCCTATCTTCTCGAAAAAAGTTGATCATTAGAAAGACTTTTGTCTAAGCTAGATGCTGGAAAAATGTGGGGAGAGCAGTTCTTGAAGCCAATCAGCTGCAAGCACTGCTTGGGTATTCTGACAGATTACAATATACACAGAAAAAGCTTTGTTCATCCACACTGTTAGATTTTTTTGGAAGCTGCAGACGTGGCAGGCTGAACGAAAAAAAAATCTCTGTGCGTAATATGCAGTGGCAGCCTTTATCATTCCCATGATAGGTATACTTCAACGTTTTGGACATTTAATCAGGCATATTAAAAGGATGTGGGGGTTTGTTTTTGCATTTTACACATATCTGCATCTTGAGAAAATCCTATTCCTAATATTTCTTTCTCACTTTGCATAATGCATGAGCAAATAATATGCATATTAAATGCAGAAAATGTGCATACACGCATTAATGTGTGTTTAAAATGCACATAAATACAAAGAGTAATACACAATACTGCACACGCATAAATGTTAGAAGGCTATACTCATTAATGACAGCTAAGTAATGGGCGGATGTTCTGGGTGTTCTGACTTCGTATATCTGGGAACAAAAGTGGAGAATGCACCCGACAATTCCAAGCTTTCGTCCCAAACCTGTGTTTCACATGTCTAATTAACCACTTATCAACTGCTACATGTTGAAAGACCTGCTATATATAAGTAGTTACATTTTATTCCGCATACAAGTAAATGTACAGTATTTGCAATAAA
>NW_017306383.1:1427466-1470242 GCF_000935625.1 Nanorana parkeri | reverse complement strand
AAAACCTGAAGCAGTAGGCTTGGAGTTACAACAATAATATTTGCCTGCAAGATATTAAATAATTGTGTTTGCATTCTAGCAGTATATATACAAGTTGGTGGTAAGGGGAAAGACCATGTGCATACAGTGCACGTCCATTAACCCTATCCACTACATACAAATATTAGCCTATGCTAATACAGTGTCTAACCGGAGTGCATTTCAAAAATAATAACTAAAGCATTTTTTAACTGTAATGTGTATCCTACATGTAGTCATACCCTTCTACCACTTACACACACACACACACACACACACACACACACACACACACACACAAACAGTGTTACCATGTTGAGTGTACATGGTAGCAGGGCCAAAATAAGAGCATCACAGGCCTGGTGCTGAGGATTTTGGTGGGCCTTTTTCTGGAAATGGCGACGGTCACCGGGGTCCTCTTCCTCCTGTCTGGGCTGTGATTTGTAGTCTCTCTACAGCTTATCTACAGAATATCACAAGCTATAGAGGACTACAAATCCCAGGAATAAATTATACAGCCATTCAGAATATAACTACTAACTATAAAGGACTACAAATCCCAGTAATGCATTACAGAGCAATGCAGAATACCACCAGCTATGGAGGACTACAAATCCCAGCAGCACATTTTAAAGCACTGCAGAATAATACCATCAGCTATAGAGGACTACAAATCCCAGCACTACATTGTAAATCACTGCAGAATAATACTATCAGCTATAGAGGACTACAAATCCCAGCAATAATTTATACAGCACTGCAGAATAATATGAAGCTACATACTCTGTGTTGCTCCGGGTTTGCGGCCTGATGTCTCCAGGGTCGTAGGAGAGCTGTGCGGGGTTTAGGGGGGCTGTGCAGGCTCTCAGGAGGCTGTTCAGGTTCTTAGGTGGCCAGTGCCGCTGTATGAGGGCCAGTGCGGGCTCTCAGGCGGTCAGTATGGGCTCTCAGGCGGTTAGTGCAGGCTCTCAGGCAGTCAGTGAGGGCTCCAGGTGGTCCGTATGGGCTCTCATGTGGTCAGTATGGGCTCTCAGGTGGTCAGTATGGGATATCAGGTGGTCAGTGAGGGCTCCAGGTGGTCAGTGCGGGATCCAGGTGATCAGTGCAGGCTCCAGGTGGTCAGTGAGGGCTTCAGGTGATTAGTGAGGGCTCTCAGGCAGTCAGTGCGGGCTCTCAGGCGCTCAGTGCGGGCACTAGGGGGTCAGTGCAGGTTCCAGTGGAGGTCAGTGCGGGCTCCAGTGGAGGTCAGTTAAGGCTCCAGGGGGGGCCAGTACGGGCCCGGGGGGGGTCAGTGCGGGCTCTCAAGCGGTCAGTGTGGGCTCTGGGGGGGGTGTCAGAGAGACTGGCAACTGCAGCCACAGCAGATGCGGCTCTCTGCACCGGCACATCAGATGGTCCTGTCAGCTCGGCCCGGTCACGATCCTGGATAGCCTGGCTGCGATCCGGGTCAGCTCGGCCTGGCCACGATATGGGTGAGCTCCGCCTGGCCGCAACTCAGTGTTGGCTTGGCAAGGCCTATTTGCAGGGGTGGGCCTGGAGCGGGAGCTCCAACCGCCCCTATGTTAATCTGGCCCTTCATGGTAGTGGAGATTGATCACACAGTAACATACTAATACACACTTTTTTGCGACATTCATACTTCTGCGTGAGGGATATAGTGTGCGTTTGGTGTGGTGCGCTTTTGAAACAATTTCCATGTGTTTTACACCCTGTACAATTTATTCCTATGGAAGGTTATGGAAATGACAGCACAAGGTGGTTGCTTCTTATAACATGGGTATATGATCATGTTATAATAAGCACATTTCTGTATTATTTCCTTAAACTATCAGTGCTTGCTTTCATAGGAACCATGCAGCAGATACCGAGTTGAAAACAAGAACAGCCTCACTGCAGTCGTAACCAGGGCTCCGTGGTTCCAGTGGTCTCTTTAAATGAGCTTCACATCACACCATTCAGGGTGGCATTGCCTAATCACAGCGTAGAGTCTCTGCTGTGCTGTAGAAAGCTAACTTTTTAATGGTGTCACTACACCATTGAACACTAATATCTTCTTACAGGTCAACTGAATATATACAATATATATATAGATACACACACACACACACACACACACACACACACTATATACACTGTATATATGATACTGAAAATACTAACAGAGAAATATCAATAGAAGAAACAACATGGATTGATTGTTCTGGTATGTAAATAACATAAACGTTACAGATATCAGTTTAATGTAAACTAAGGTCCGTAAGGGCCACAAATAACAGCAATGCCATATATACAGTAGCCGCCTCTTTTTATCTTGTGCCCCTTAAGGCTCAACTCTTATTCTGAGTAAGGATTATTCATCTTTTTCCCCTATTGCACCAATGAATATCCATTATCTGTAAAAATGACAAGCTAGATGCAAATAGTTTTATCAAATGTGTTACTGATTTACTAAAATAGTTTTTATGGATGGATGGTAATTATAATTGTACAAGGAAGCTTACTATGTACAGTTTGTGCTAACTGTTTACCTTATTATTCCACTGGTAAGGACTGTCTTCATGAAAACAACACACTATCTGCAGTCTCTAATGAAGCCATTCAACCACAATGAACAAGGTAGTCACAACCTTTGTCATCTTAGGCTAGAATGTAGTTGACATGATAGATCTTGGAGCATCAGCTTTTTTTATCATTGCAATCAAATCTATTTGTTTTGCTCAAAATTTGTAATGCTGACATGTAATTTTAAATAATAGTACCAATTTAATAGAGCGGTTCATAATATATCAGTGAAGAGTACAGTGGGAGGTAGATGTAAGTTGTTAGTTATATTTACCCATGTGCTGTCCTTTCTGAGTTATGGCTCTCTAAAAAATGTGTCGAGAGTGCAGTGGTACCTTTAGCGCAGGGTTGCCCACAATTTTTGTGTTAAGATCTACTTTTCAAATGACAAGCTACATGAGATCTACAAAAAAAAAAACTCCCTCGCTCTCTCTTTCCTGGCTGTCTCTCCTTGTTCATCTGCCTGGCTGTCTCTCCTCTCTGTCCTGGCTGTCATTCCTCGTTCTTTCTCCTGGCTGTCTTTCTTTGCTGTCTCTCTTTGCTGTCTCTCCTTGTTTTCTCTTTGCTGGCTGTCTCTCCTTGCTCTCTCTCCCCTGGCTGTCTTTCCTCTCTCTCCTATCTGTCTCTCCCTGCTCTCTCTCCTGGCTCATCTTGCTGTGTTTTGCAACAGGCTGTGTAAACTAATATTCTTTGATGTAATACATAGCACTTCAACCACCCCAGTATCCACCAGAGCGGTGTCAGGGAGCTTGGCCCAGCAGACTCAGACTAATAGGTGTGTGCACAGCTAAATAAATATACCAAAATGGAATAAAGGGGCCGCCATTCACACCCTTCGTGATCTACCAGCATTACCTTTGAGAGCTACTGGTAGATCACAATCTACCTAATGGGCACCCCTGCAGGGTCTGAAGCTATAGGAAAAGTGGCGCATAGTACATATTCTGATTTAATAGTTCGTCTCTTTACCATTCAGCAATTGAAGAATCATTGTGATATCAGGATGCAGTATTTATCAGATGACTTTGCTAATAATTATATGTTATGGGGCCCTAGTATAAGAGCATAGCTACTTACAGTACCTTCCAACTTTCTGTGATAAGAAGAATGAACACCTTCCAGCACAATGTATTCAGGCAATGGACACACTCCCGCCACACCCCCAGTTAGGTGGACCATTGAGAATTTATATGCCAAAAATGATTGGTTAAACCCAGAACTGTTTTTTTCCCACCATTACTTTTCCATTATACTGGCTTTTCAAAAAAGCAAACAAGATAATTAAGAGAAAAGATACAGATTTAGTGCAGAATAAGACCTTAGATAGTTAAATAGTGCATTTCCATAGATATCTTTACTTCAGACTAAAGAGGGACAATTGAAGAAGAAAGAGGGACAGAGGGATTTGTTTCTAAATGTTGGATGGTCTCTCCAAATGAGGGACAGCTGGGATATATGCAGCTATGCATGTTTTTTTTAAGGTGGTAGTCAAAGTCACATCCTGTTGGACTACGATGTGGGGAACAAGGTGATGATGAGGGTAATGTAAACCAGAACGAGAAACAAAAAAACAAAAGGGCGCAAAACTAGGTCAGCTGACTGACCGGATCGGACATAGCAGGGAATGTGACAGGGGAAATAATGCGTATATATATGAAAAACCACTTACTTGTGTGGGTCTGGGAGCCAGGAGCAAACCGGCCTGTGAGGAGGATCAGGGTGTCCAAATTGTATTTGAATGCCGGCTGGTGTGTAGCCTGAGGTTACTCGTCCCAAGGAGAAGAGGGAGACAAGAGAGGAGAGAAGTGGACAGGAGGCAGGTGACGGAACGAGGGGTTAGTCCGTCTACCTGACGCTGTAGTGGAGGATTATAGCGGTGTGCAGGAGAGAAGTCTGGCTGTGCTACTGTGGTCCCGGCTTTAGATGATGCGGCTCGGTCTATAGGAGGACCGGAGCTAAGTAATGTACCCCGGGCCGTGATGGCGGTACTAGAAGGGAGGCGGCGGGGTGGTCAGCAGGATGGCGAATGGTCGAGGCAGTGACTGTCATGGGTGAGGGTCGGGAGCAACGCGTTTCGAGGAGTGATACCTCTTTCTCAAGCTCAAAAAGGAACATATCACGGCGGCGGGAAACCGCCGATTTAAATGTGACAGCTGGGCGGAGCTTGGGGACAGTGGGCGGAGAAGCCGCACAATAGAGGCTGTGGAGCCTCAGCATGTGTAAAAATGTTCGGTATGTGCTTGAAATACACTTGACAGGATGGCCAGTTTGGGGAAACCTGGAGGTGAAGTTGGGGGGACGAGAAGCACATGTTCTGTTAGTATGAGAGCGTGCCATGGGCATAAAGAACATGGATGGTTAATCCCCCCCGGGGGGAGGCATTACAAATGTAATAAAAGGCAATCTGAGGTTGGTTGTTTGGTTATACATAATATTAAAAGAGAGGACTAGCCATATGTTTAAACGATTTGTGGTGTGTATGTATTATGTTAGATCTCTAATTATGCATGGTAGTTCTATTAAAAACTGGAGACGGGGCTGCTGAACGAGAGCGTTTATTGCGGGTGTTCCGTCTCGGGGACCAATCGACCATTTATTGTTTTTAATGACGCAAGAAAATGGTTAAAAGTAGGATTTAGGGAAGATGAAAATGGGAATAAAAATTGAACATGAAGAATGGACCATAACAGATGAATAAAATTAAGTGATGAATAAAAATAAGTATAAAAATAGAAAAAATGTTTTACATATATAATAAAAGGGGCATAATACTACTTGAAACTAAGGCTGATATTCAGCTTTCATGTGTGACGTGTGTTTGTGGAGGGGGACACGGGGTGTGTGGGACCGATTGGTCCAAATGTTCAGAGCCATGGGTGGGTATCATTTATAAAATGGTCAAAATTTCTAGTTCTTCGTTTAGCCCTGTTGGAGCAAGGGTATTCAGTTTATATATCCAGAAGGTTTCTTGTCTGCATAGCTTTTGGAAACGTTCGGCTGGGGAGAAATGGTCGGGAATTTGTTCTATGACGAAAAACACATAGATCCTGGATGTGTTTGCCGTGTTTTGCGGCGAAATGTCTAGGGACGCTGTGATCACAGTTGCCATCAGCAATGAAGCGTCTGTGGTCTCCTATCCTCTTAGCGGACGGATGGTGCGACCAATGTACAATAGATTACATGGGCATTTTAGGCCATATACTACATGATCATGTGAGCATGTGATAAACTGTTTTATGTGATATCTGTTGTCTAAGTGATCGGTGAAGGAAGATTGGCCGTGAGTAATGAACTGGCAAGTAAGGCAACGTGAATTTTTTGCATTGATATATTCCCACTCTATTATCAAATTTCTGGTGTGGTGTGTCTCTGGTGACCCCAGTTGGTATCCTGCTTGGTGCTAATTTATTCTTAAGGTTGCGAGCCTTTCTAAAAGTGACTGCGGGTTTGGTGGAAATGAACGGGCCTAATTTGGGGTCTTGTTTTAAGATGTGCCAATTTTTACGAATTATACTTTGTATTTTGTTGTGATTATTGTTGAATGTAGTGATGAATCAGGTTTCTACCGTGGGCTCGGGGCGAATGTTTGTTTCTAGCATAGGTGGTTGTAGATACGTTGAGTATGCGTTGTGGATGAGTGTGTCTGGGTAAGCTTTATCCTTGAATTTATTGGCGAGTAATTTGCTTTGTGCGGTAAAATCTGTTAATTTGGAACAGTTCCGCTTTAACCTGCAGAATTGGCTCTTGGGGATGTTTTGGAGCCATCTGGGATGGTGGCAACTGTTGAAATGTACATAAGAGTTGCCGCTGGTGGGTTTTATGTGATTGCTGGTGATAATGGTGTTACCGTCTGAGGATAATTCCAAATCTAAGAATACTAACTTATCTGAATTGCACACGTGAAGGTGAGACCTAGTGTATTTCTGTTGCAGTGGGACACAAATGATGTTATGGACTCGGTCGGGCCGTCCCAGATATCATCAATGTAGCATCCATAGAAGATAAGGTGGGGCGCGAAAGGGTTGTTGGCCCATATGGAGTGGTCTTCCCAGAAACCCATAGTGAGATTTGCATAGCTGGGGGCATAATTAGCCCCCATCGCTGTGCCTTTGATCTGCAGGTAGAAATTTTCCATGAATGCAAAGTCATTGTGTTCCAGTGTGAATTCGGTGCAGTCCTCCTGGGTCTCAGGGCTGCATGCTAGTTAGGGTCACATTATCCACCTCCCCAAGATCACTTCAAGAGCGCTGTTTGTACGATTTTGTGTTGATGAGGGTAATGTGTAAACCTTTAACATAATGCTTTATTTGTTTTTTTGTTTTAGGTCTTCTACCTCCCATCATCGTTTAGACGTTTTCATTGAAGCTTTTCTCTCCAAACCT
Organism: Nanorana parkeri; assembly: GCF_000935625.1. Taxonomy (NCBI): domain Eukaryota; kingdom Metazoa; phylum Chordata; class Amphibia; order Anura; family Dicroglossidae; genus Nanorana; species Nanorana parkeri. The sequence continues at coordinate 1,463,280 of NW_017306383.1, read as the reverse complement.
AACGACCTTACTACACAGTGGTTGACCTTTCTGCAGCATAAACCATTAAACAAAATGACAACGCTATGATATTCTGAACAGATTCAGCCTTCCTCCTGTGAAGTTTGCTTTATTCTTGTTGTTCAAAGAAATGGAAGGGCTAATGCACATTTCTGCTATGAAAAGAACAGGTGATTGTTCTATTATGAAGAAAGCATTACCGGTGTGCTTAATCATAGCTGTATAATTTGGCTTTAAGATTAAAGTAAAGGAGCCAACTATCTGCGTAAAGAACAAGTGCTTGAGACAATTACTTGGAATAATTTCACCTTACCACTTTGCAACTTAATGATCATTTTCAGATTTTGTATATTGTGCTATAGTAATGTATTATATTTCTGCTCCTGAAATGATATATCATTTGACAAAAAGGTTCATTAAAAATAAACATAGAAAATTAACTTAGAACCTTCTTCAATTTCTTCTCCTGACAAATGTACATTTGCAGCTGTGCTTTGCCCATGTAGGGCTTAGTAACAGTTGTACTTTAATGTAGACCTCCACAGAAACATATACTTTATTTTTTGGCTCTCCCACTTTTCCATTCAACAATTTGAATTGAAAGGAAAGCCCTGGGTAAGTTATTAGTTGATAGAGTAGTAGCTCACACAGGGCTATGGATTTCCCTGTGATAAAACTGATTGGCCCAGTGCTGTCATATGGAGTGAGCCACATGCTGCCCTGTCCCTGAAAGGACAGGCTAGTAGGCATGAGCTTGGGTGACATTGACCTTATATAGCCATGTGGCCATATAAGACCAAAGATGTCCCAACATCTCACCTCTTTCCTTATGTGCAGCTGTGGGGAAAAGAATGCCGCGGCCAAAGCTTATTGGGCCAACAGCGACAGCCTGCCTCCAGGTTTGGATGACTTTGGAGTCAGTCCAAACCCAAGCTCATACCTACCAGCTATCTCTTTTGGCTCCTGACACTGAATGGAGCAGCGGGAAAGTGAAAAAAAAAGGATAAGTGAATAGTGGGGTTGGGGGATAAAATTGCAGATATGGACAAAGCAGGACAGGAGCGCGACTACCAAAAAGGACGTAGATGGACCTCTCAAAGGAGGGCGCCATACAGATCACGGGGGAGCCTCAAACTGTAAGTCCCTTTGTCCACTATTAACAGTGTCACGTAATTTTCACATACAAAGATCCATTTACAATCTGTACTGCATATACCTATCTACGTCCTTTTTGGTAGTCGCGCTCCTGTCCTGCTTTGTCCATATCTGCAATTTTGAATAGACAGGGTCCTCTCCCTGTATCGAGGAGCTTCTGCACACCCTCACACAATAGCCACCTAATTGTATTGGACCCACAGGAGTGCGCTTTATCCTTTTTTGTATTTTCCTGTGTTGGGGGATAAAAGCAAACCTGTTGCTTTGCCTTGAATGGGCAAAGCACAGGGGTTTGCTTTTAATGCAGGGATTTTGCGTTAAAATATTGTTGGGGGTCAATAAATGGGGAAGGGTCTGAACCTCTCAGGCTTGTATTGCTATCCATGCTGTCTCACTGGGAAGATTCAGCCTCATTTCCGGTCCCAGTGAGAATGTAAGTGGAAATCCCACCACTAATGTTTGTCACTGGAAAAGGGGATGAAGGGAAATCTTTTATGCTCTCGAAGGATTTGATGTTATTTCCATTCACTTAATGTTATGTCTTTAGAATTGGAAGTTCTAAAGACATAACATTAGAATTGAAACAATCACAACTTAAGAAGTCCCCAGGACCACTACAACAGAAGCACTTGCAATTGCTATGATAAATTCCCCCCACTGTGCTTTAACATTCTGGGGGGAATTTATCATAGCAATTGCGAGTGTTTGAACTTGCACAGAATTTTTTGGCACCAGATTTATGATGCTAGTGGGCCCCATCTTGTCTTGAATTGTATTGTGATTGTAATGTCTTCCTTATATTGTAAAGCGCTGCGCAAACTGTTGGCGCTATATAAATCCTGTATAATAATAATAATAGTGTAAGGTTGTTTATAAATGAGGTTTAATAGACTCCAGGAAAGAAGACTTGTAACTTCAGGAAAAAAGCTTAACTATCTCTTCTTGAAGAAGTGGTCATGGGGACTTCTTAAGTTGTGATTTGTTTTCTTAGGTGATGCTCCAGTTTCATACAAAAATATGATTTCAGATAAAAACAGGTGCAAAAAAAGGTGCAGATGAAAAAGTAGTGCAAGCTCTGGTCAAAACAGGAAAACAGGTGCAAAACACATGCAGTTGGAAAAGTAGTGCAAGCTCAGGTGAAAACAGGGCCACATGTTAAAAGACAGATTTGCAGATTAAAAAAAATGATCTAAGAGGCTAAAACTGTGGCAATTGCTTTGAAAAATTCCCTCCAAGGTGTCCCCTGATTGGCCGCTGTGCTGAGCAAGTGACTTTCTGAGTGTTAGCAGCACATGGAAAGTTGCTCAGCACAGCAGCTGTTTCTATACCTGGAAGACACTGCAATAGCAGTATATTAGATGATCCCCATGGTCCTACCAGGAATCATTTATATATACTTACATTGTGCCAAGCTGGACCAGTGTAAGTATATACACAAACCTGGTGTTCAGCTTTAAAGGTCTGTGACACTGTAACTGCATGCTATCTGTACAGAAAGGTATTCGTATTTGACATAGATACTAAGAATTAACTTAGAGATGCTATAAATAGAGCATCGAGATTGCTGACCTTTTACAAATGTTGCAAGCTGTTCTGGATATAGCTTTTTACAGGCACACTGTTGTATTACATCTAGAATAATACCTGAGTGCCAAACTAGATGTTACTCTGATAACACCACAGCATAACACTTAAACAGTGATTATGACTATGTGGCAGCAAGATTTAAAGAAAATAAATGTCTGAAAATCAAATACCATCTGTATTTATAATAATAGAACCTCAGCTGATTTGCTTGCATATCCAGCACTGAAACAGCAGCAATGTCATGCTACTCTCCCTGTATTGGGATTGCAAATAAGAAGGTAGGAGTGTGAGCTGCAAAGTGAGCAAAGATGTCATCTTTTCCTTTTGAAGTTTCTCTTTCTGAAAGGAGAAACAAAAGTAACAGTTTAAAAAAAATAATGCCCAGGGATGGTTTGGCACAATGTAGCAAGTGAACAAAGTGGACCAACTTGACTTATACCAAGACAAGTAACATATTAATTCATTATGGTAGAAATGCTGGATGCAGCCTGTGTGGGGAGGTTTAAAGTGATAACCTGAAGTCGGTAAGACTGTGAAAAAACGTTATTTTGCTGAAATGACAATGCTGAAGTTGTGTTATGCTGGAGAAACCCTGAGGGACAATTGTGTGAACTTTTAAATAAAAGTGGGCAGGAAGCCCTAAAAAAGAACATGTTTGCGAGTGGACTACGTCCTTAAAGTGCTACCATTTGAAGCTAATTCTCACAATATACACACACACACACTATATTGCCAAAAGTATTAGGACGCCTGCCTTTACACGCACATGAAATTTAATGGGCATCCCAGTCTTAGTCCGTAGGGTTCAGTATTGAGTTGGCCCATCCTTTGCAGCTATAACAGCTTCAACTCTTCAGGGAAGGCTGTCCACAAGTTTAGGAGTGTGTCTATGGGAATGTTTGACCATTCTTCCAGAAGTGCATTTGTGAGGTCAGGTACTGATGTTGGACGAGAAGGCCTGGCTCGCAGTCTTCGCTCTAATTCATCCCAAAGGGGTTCTATTTGGTTGCGGTCAGGACTCTGTGCAGGCCAGTCAATTTCCTCCACCCCAAACTCGCATAACCATGTCTTTATGGACCTTGCTTTATGCACTGGTGCGCAGTCATGTTGGAACAGGAAGGGGCCATCCCCCAACTTTTCCCACAAAGTTGGGAGTATGAAATTGTCCAAAATGTCTTTGTATGCTGATGCCTTAAAAGTTCCCTTCACTGGAACTAAGGGGCCAAGCCCAACCCCTGAAAAACAACCCTATACCATAATCCACCCCCACCAAACATTCCACTTGGCACAATGCAGTCAAGCCAGTACTGTTCTTCTGGCAACCGCCAAACCCAGACACGTTCATCGGATTGCCAGACAGAGAAGCGTGATTTCTCACTCCAAAGAACATGTCTCCACTTCTCTAGAGTCCAGTGGTGGCATGCTTTACACCACTGCAGCCGGCACTTTGCATTGCACTTGGTGATGTAAGGCTTGGATGCAGTTGCTCGTCCATTGAAAACCCATTTCATGAAGCTCTTTACGCTCTTCTATATGGCTCTTCTATATGGCCTACCACTTTGTGGCTGAGTTGCTGTTGCTCCCAGTTGCTTCCACTTTTAATTCCTTTCTTGATGTTAAAAGGGAACTTTACTCCCCTTTACTTTTTTTCTCCTAGCTTACCACTTGGTTCTCATATGCCCTACTAAACCAGAATTGCCTTGTGTAAGTTGTGTTCTTAATCCATTACACATGGGCTGATCAGTAGAGTATCTGAGCACGGATCCCCTCCTGATACAGCAGTACGAAGCAGATGTGTCCATACATTCCGTACAGTTTTTTCCTCCATCTTGCAATGCAACCCTATGTATGTCTATTGTATGTATGTCTATTGGGAATTGGATGTTACCAGACACCTGTCCATTTACATCAGATTACCCCTGATCCGACACAATCAGGTCTGGCAAAATGGATCTCTGATCCGTTTGTTTTTCTAGACCTGGCCAGAGGCGGGGGCAACCAGGCGTAAAGGAACACCTGTTCTTGTACACACTACTTCCCATATACTTACATTGGGCACCCGATCTGGTCTGCCTGAAACACTGGTGAATGCACACTTCATAAAAGAAAAAATTGAAATGTATTATTTTTTTGCATAGGAGCCAGTAAAGCCAGTAAAGCCGGTAAAACAATGTACCTATGATGAGTGGATCACTGCTATCTGGCGATTTGTATTATGTTAGAAAGGTAAACTACGTTCACTAGGTACTGGTGCACACTGATTGAAGGGCACACCCCATATTAAATACATCCTAAGAAGTTCATTTTTTTACCACATTTGGTTGTAGCAGACCAAAAGGGGGGGGGGGCTATTCACGCCTATTTATAGACCTTCACAGACACATTTGAATAGTTAAAAACAACTTTTTATTTATACAAATGCATTAAAAAGGGAATATAAAAAGAAACGATTTCCATTCGTTCCTCTGCTGCAGTGGGAGATGGAAGCATTTGGAGCATTTGTAGTGAATTGATCAATGAATGAATGGGCGGAGCCACACAAAGGAGCATGCAGAAAGAAGCACCACACAATTCATGTAAGTGAAAGGGGGAGGCTGAGATTGGGGTGGGTGCAAAACATGGTGTTAAAGGTAAAATTAGCCTTTAATGGCTAAAGTAGGGTATACATGGTGCAAATTTAGTCTGGTTCTTGATGCACCAGCTGAAATTTGCACAGTGGGTGCCGCTGTCAGCACTCTTCTACCTAGCATCCTTCAATCAGCTGATCAAAGGAACAGATTGGAAAATGATCGGCCAAACAGAGCTTGCAGCAGATAGCCACTGTCAAAACAGCAGGGGATTCCTCCACCTACGCTCATAAGCATTGATGGAGGAATTTGTTATAGTAAGGACAGGTTATCTCCTAACATGATAGAGATATGTTTCAATGTGGCGAATGTAATCAATGCACCTAGATATACCAATGGGAGAGTATCTGTTTGCCAAATGGAAAACAATTGGTATTTTAAAAGTCATTGGGGCTGTAGTACAACAGGAGTAGTCTATCTAATGACCTGTCAATGTGGGGCTTTCTATGTGTGGAAGACCATCAGGCCCCTTAGGAGACGAGTTAAGGACCATATATACCTGATAGAAAATGGTACACTTACTACTATATGCCGTCACGTTGGGTTACATCATAAGTTTAACTCAGATGTACTCAGGTTTTGTGTGTTAGAACACATGCCTGGAAATATACGCGGATGTGACCTTGACAAAAAATTACTCCAAAGTGAGACCTATTGGATATATACCTTAAAGACAACCTTACATCCTGGATTCAATTAAACAATAAATTATAAGCTTTTGGTAGAAATTGAAATGTTACCTTGGAAATGGATAGGTGTGTATTTTGGTCTGAATTTTCTCTCCTAAGTTCTAAGGGCATGACTTTCCATATGTACATGTTTTTCTCGCCCCCCCAAAGAATCATGATATTAATATTCTAAACAAGTGACGAAAACTGTATCATATTGCACTTGTATGATACACGATACTCGTTAAAAATGTTTTGAGCTTTAATCTATTTGCATTCCTTTATGAGATGTAAACTGTATCTAGTGATATACTTAATGTGATCTTGCCCTTATGTTCTATGTAGATTTAAATATATTGATTCCACTTTATATGTAAATATTTTTTTTGTATGTCCTAAAAACATTTTATTTGCCAGCATTCATGGGTCGGGCAATGTACGGGGAGGACTGGTTTCGATCTCCCGTCTGATTTGGTGACAGCCTTGGCATCTTGCATGCTGCTCCCCAGTTTTCCACCTGGGGGGTGTGAGGATGGTTTGACTAATTAATTGACTTCATCGGGTTATCAGGGTGAGGGGTTGTGTTGGGTGGATAGGCAGACTGTTCTGCCCTATTCACCGCACTTCCACCAAAATATGGGAAGGCCCGGGGGGAGGACTCTGTCCCCCGCCATCCGGCTGACTTGTCTCCCTGTTCTATTGGCCAGTGCGCAAGCATAAACATGGTCGCTGGCTAGTTTTTTTTTTACCGCCAATGTGCATGTGCAAACATCACCTAGCACATGCGCATTGTGAAGAACAATGTCCTGCATCACAAAAACATAGCTTCTACCCACCTTATGCAGGAAGAGGGGCAACGGGGTGATGCTGGAGGGACACTATATAAGCCACATGCCTAGCACACCCATTTTGAAAACATCTGAAGGAAGTGAGGAGGCATCTAATGGCACCAAACTTTTGGTAGGTTGAACCAATATGTGTTTACTTGTTACACAGCCTATATATTGGGTAATTTCCCATTTAGACACTCTTTTTAGAGACTCCTTTGTGCTATGTCCCCTCTGTTTGGGATTTTGTTGCAATTGTATTTACAATTTGAATGATATCTGTGGAGGGCATGCTGTGGTCTTTGTAGGTGTGCTACAAGTTTTTGTTTAGACATATTACCCTTTGGCTGTGTAGATATTCTGTACCATCTACATATAGTTATGGGTTTATATTTAATTGTCTATCCACAGTTTTTGGATTTGCAACATGCTGTTTTGGTTTTGATAACTGCCTCTCCCATGACCCCCAGGTGGAGCCATTCTCCATAGGTCTGGTCCAAGGTATTTGACTGGCTGACAGAACCCTTGTAGGATTTTTTTCTCATTTCTTTTGGGTAGCACATGAAGTGTAATTTTTTTATTTTGATAAGTCCCCCCCAAAAGACCCCCACATCCACTGGAACAGGGATATGAGGATGAGGCCCATATCCCCTTCAACATGGGGAGAAGGTACCTTGCTTAGGAGAAGGTTTTTTTCCCCTCCCTGCAAGGTACCTGCCAATTGCTGAGGATCTATTGCATGTTATAGTTCAGGAGCCAGGCTACATGCCTGGCTAAGGGTCTTGTATGGATTTTGAGAGTGACCACATGACTTTTTTTTGCCTGGAGCGTCTCTCAAAATCCATAAAAGACCCCAGTCAACATACAAACAATTTGCTTGGGGATGGGGGCTTTTCTGCCCCCTCCCCACAAGGCATCCTCCTTGGTAAGGGCATGTAGCCTGTGGTATGGTTCAGAGGGAGGATCGGGTGCATGCTCTTTGCCCCACCCTCTTTACTGGCCAGCCAGGCTAAATAACTGGATAAAGGTCTGGTATTGATGTTGGGGGTGCCTAATGCCTAATGTTGTACTTTAATCTGCATAAAACACTTGCTAAATTGTATTTTTTAAACATTTTGTTGCATTAGTACATGTCCCCATGACAGTGTCTAGCTAGCTGTGCCCTTTTTTAACAAAACCTGGCAAATTGTCCATGAGAATGCATGAAAAAAATTACAAGATTCAGCTTCCATTGATTGCAGTGTGGTTTAGGCACTATGTTCGAGGTTTGCATATTTCCTAGTGGGTTTGGACAGCATCCAGTGAACTGAGCTTTGCTCAGTACAAATAAATAAATAGGTTGCCACCATCATGGAAAATCTGTGTTTGAAGGCAAGCAGTTCTGATGATCAACAGTGCTAGAGTGTTAATACTTTACACCAGATTTCTAAACACAATGGAATTAATTCTATTTCTGAAGAGTTCAGACAATAGCTTTACCTTCCTTTATGGATTTCTGAGTTGGACTCTACCCACTGATGTAGTGCATACATGCTTATTTCATGAATAAATCAAAGCATAAAATACTAGACATGTGCACTGCCAAAAAATTCGTTTCGTTTCGTTTTAAATTCGGATTTGTGTTATTTCGTTTTTCGGGATTCGGGTTTGAAAGTCAATTGGGATTCGGATTTCGGATTCGGACGAAATTCGGTAGCGTTCGCACGAACGTTCGTTTCGTTTTCTGTTCTTATTCGTTTCTTATTCGTTTCTTATTCGTTTGCAGCAAAAGTGACATTTGAGGGGGAAAACATATTTTTCTCCTTCTCTAATGTCACTTTGCTCCAACGAACGAAACGAATAAGAAACGAATACGAACAGAAAACGAAACGAACGTTCGTGCGAACGCTACCGAATTTCGGAAATGGAAATTCGGATTCGTTTGCATTCGTTATGTCTGGAATTCGGAATTCGGATACATCCGAATGTCCGAATTTACGAAAATTCGTCCGAATTTCGATTCGGAACGAAACGAATCGCACATGTCTATAAAATACCAAAATGGTACTAATGTATAGAAACCTATAACAATGTATTCATTGAAGCCAGACCAGTACAAAATGCATTTGACTGGTTTTAATGGTTACTTGCTACACATTATACTTTGCACCCCCCTGTGCTAATTTTTATAATAAGCTTAATATACACATATACAGTTTATAATATACTCACACTGATTAGTTTGAAATACAGGAACGTCTAGGGACTGGTATGCTATTATTGTTAGAGTCGGAGCTATCTCTAAGAACATACAGTATATTGTATAGAGGGAACCTCTTTATCCCACCTGTTGTAAAATGGACATATGTCTTTATTATTTATACATAAACTCTTACAAAATTATGTTTACACTTGGCCAATCCTACAGGCTACAGAATGACTTTGTTCATAGGGTTTGTAGTAATGGTTTGGACATCCATAACATATCTTTTTAATTACCCAATCTGCTTCCATCTCCTTAGAAATTAAGCTCATCAACTCTAACATTTCATGGCAGCTGACTAAATGAGCCTGCACCAATAGCTTTCATGAGACTTAATTGTAGGAGTCCCTTTCAAATAACATTATTCTTTGTTAGCAGGAGCACTATTTTATTCAATTCCATCCTGTGAGCTTTGGATTAAATACATGTTTCCAAGCTGTCTGTCATTTCAGCTCTTCCTTTTTTTGTCCTTAAGATAGAATTGGTTTATCTGTGGCAGCAAAAGCTATAAATTAACCCAGTGTGTAGGGCTAATTACAAATGTTCATTTGCATTTAATTGATCTATGTTTTCTTAAAAATCAGGCAATGTAAGTGGAACAATTCGGACGGCGCAGTGCATTGTGGGATGTGCCGCGGTCGAACAGACCGCGGACATCCCATAATGTTCGGTGTTCGGCGAACGCTCGAACATGCTATGTTCGAGTCGAACATAGGTTCGACTCGAACGCGAAGCTCATCCCTAGTCCTGATAAATAATACTGAAGGGAATAGGCATTATTTTTTTAGCTCTAATTATATTACAAGATTTTGTTTATGCGTTCCATGCTGTGACAACAATTTTTCTTCCTTTTGCACTAGCTAATTGTAAAAGGTTTCTTTGTGTAATGATATTCTGTTGATATTTGGAGAGTATAACAATTACTGTAGCTGGCATTGTATAGTAGAGGAAAAAAGAATTCACTTGATCTGAAGATTTCTTCCTCCTTTCAGCTGTGCACCCCAAGATCATGCCTATACTGGAAATCTGTCAGTCTCAATTAAATTAAAAACAAAAACAAAGCTATAGTCCTATAGTTTAGTTTAGTTAATGGATTATGCATTTTAGCCTTGCTATGGTACCATCACTGGTAATGACAGTTTACAATCAAATGCGGTCTTGCGCTTAAAGGTGCCCATTCACCTACCGATTATCGTACGATAATCGTGGGAAATCCCGCAATCGTACGATAATTGGCAGGTATATGGAAGGCATGCAACCATTTCTACTGTACGGTCACATGTTTGAAAATCCGCCGAGAATCATACGATTTTTGGTGGGTTTGTAGTCTGCTCGTAAGACAAATGCTGCACGGGCTGGTGAGCGCAAGCGTACACTATCCGTTCAGCATTGCAGTCATTGAAAGCCCGCCCCTCAGCGGGGCAGGCTTGCGATGATCGCAAGTACGATCTGCCTGTCCAAGATGGGCAGATCGTACATTTTTTAAACTACCTTACAACCATCGCAAGATGAAAGTCTTGCGATGGTTGTAAGGTGTATGGCCAGCTTTAGTGTGTTTTATGTGCAACTTGCTTTTGAGGCCAGGTTCACACCTGGGCGATCCGTCCCTGTGGGGCAGTGGAGCCCAATACCGCACGGATTGCCGCGTGTTCACGGAGTCTCCCACCACCAACGATGGCATTATTTTATAATGGCACCTCAGTCGCGAGGGGCAGATAGTGCAATTACCCTGCCGCGATTCCGCACGTGCAACTGAACACGATCATAGCTAAAACATGTACCTTTTTTCTGCGATTGACGCGGGGATATACCCCATTGAAATCATTGGGGCAGTCGTGCACAATTGCACACAGCAATTGCCGTGCAGCCCCAATGATTTAAATGGGGTACGCCCTGGATCACCCAGGTTTGCACCGCCCCTTACTGCCGGTTTGACCTGCTTAGCAAATGCATTAGTGAAGACACACAGTTTATTTTTTTTATTTTTGCAACAGCAATAAAAACAATGGATTGATAAAAGAACATTTTCAACCTGATCAATTCTCCTCAGGTCCCCAGAGGTTTACAGTAGGCTGACCAGATGTCCCTGATTTCTAGGGACAGTCTGCATTGTAAGTAGGCTGTCCTGGGGAAAAAAGTGTCCTCAGATGTGTCCCTGTTTATCGAACTGTGTTCCCAGCCTGGTAACTGCCCATAATCCTTGCTGCTCTATATTCTGCCAGATTGTTGTCTGTTACCTTTTCGAAGGTTGAAATAAACTATTATTGACCCTAATCAGTACCGGTCCCCCAAATACTAATATAGATGCTATTTTGACATTAGAAAAAAGTGCAGTAAAAAAGCACATCTTCATGCTGTATGTTTTTTTTTTTTATTGAAATGCTTTTCAAAGCCCACACCTCACATCTTTCTTGTCTAGACCATATCTATGTTCCAGATTTCTACTTCCATACTTCCAGTCCACTGTATCCAATCCAATGACTGTCCTGATATGGGAAATAAAATCAGTGGGGATTTTTGATGGAATAAGACACGTCAATGTCTCCTGTTCTAATAAAGGGTTCCTGAGGATGTTTACAAAACACAGGGGACAGTTCTTCTTCAAGTATAAAGGATAAACAGCCAGTATTGACCACTAGCCCATAGGAAAGCACCCCACAGTGAATTAGAGTAGGATATTATCGAATACAAAGATTTTGACCTACCCATACAGGCTATATGACTCCACACCCCATCAAATCTCATATAGGTATATAGAACACAATCAGCTTTGCTGTCCACTGTTCTTGCGCGGCCAGCCAGATTCTCTCTTGCTATGATACTCTTCCTGTGCCACAAACTCTATGCTTCATCTAGGTATCCATGCTAAATGAGAAGTGAGTGATTATGTTTTATGTTAATTTGACATAACTACTAATTTTCACTGTTTGTAGCATCTGTGATTTGGCTGTGATTTAACATTATGTGATTTATAGTCTAAAACTGGTTGTGCTCATAAAATATACTCATAGCAAATCCCTTGGATATTTTACATATCAAATATTAAAAATGGACTTTCATTTCTCTGGCATAGTAAAACATCATAAAATAACGTGTCAAAATAAAGCAGACATTTTTCTTATAGATGCACAGGGGAAATTAGAGTGGGCTTTAACCACAGAGTTTCTGATATCAGAGGAAAAAATAATAATAAAAATATTGCTGAGAAATGCTTGCTACATTTAAAGTTAATATATTTTTACATCGGGGTTGCAATTGCTGAACGTTTACTTCTGGGCAAACAGATAAACACACAGTTGAAATATATACTGTATATGTGAACTGTCAGCTAGACTTGCGATGTTGAGCATTTGTAAAGAAACAAATACAAGCATCCTCATGCAACCATTATGAAATACCATTAAACTTAAAATACTAGTAAATGTTACCTAAACTTAGAAAAATGCTTAAATAATGTAAATAAGTTACAGATAATATTCAAATGTACACAAATCAGCCACAATATTATGATCACTTATATATGAAGTGAATAACTTTGATTATCTTATTACAATGGTACCTGGGAGTGGGTGGGTTATATTAGGCAGCAACGTGAAGTCAAAGACAAGGGCCAAATTGTGATGGCTAGAGGACTGGGTCAGAACAACTCCAAAACTGCAGGTCTTGTGGAAGTTTCACAGTCTTCAGTGGTCAAGACCTACCAAAAGTGGTCCAAGGAAGGAAAACTGGTGAACCGGTGACAGAGTCATGGATGGCCCAGGCTCGTTGATTTCAGTGGGGGAGTGAAGGCTGGCCCGGGTAGTCTGATCGAATAGAAGAGCTATTGTAGCTCAAATTTCTGAAAAAGTAAATGCTGGTTCCAATAGAAAGGTGTCTAAACATAGTATCACAATTTGTTATGTATGGGGCTGTGTAGCCGCAGACCAGTCAGTGTACCCATGGTGCCCCTTGTCCACCACCTATATTGTACACGTGAGCATCAGAACCAGACCACAGAGCAATGGAAGAAGGTGGCCTGCTCTGATGAATCGTGTTTTCTTTTACATTATGTGGATGGCCAAGTGCATGTGCGTCGCTTACCTAGGTAAGAGATGGCACCAGGATGCACTATGGGAAGAAGGCAAGCCGGCGGAGGCAGTGTGATGCTTTGGACAACGTTCTGCTAGGAAACATTTGGTCCTGCCATTCATGTGGATGTTACTTTGACATGTACTTACTTACTTTGAACAAGTAGATCCCTTTATGGAAATGCTATTCTCTGATGGCAGTGGCCTCCTTCAGCAGGATAATGTGCCTTGTCACACTGAAAAAATGGTTCAAGAATGGTTTGAGGAACACAATAACAAATTAGAGGTGTTGGCTTGACCTCCAAATTCTCCAGATCCCCCCCACCTCACCTTGCAACTTACACGACTTAAAGGATCTGCTACTGTTTGCTTGATGCCAGATACCACAGCATACTTTTAGAGGTCTAGTATACTTCATGCTTCAAAAGGTCAGGGCTGTTTTTGTGGCAAAAGGGGGACATACTCAATATTAGGCGGGTGTTCATAATGTTATGGTTGTTTGGTTTATATCCCATATACCATACATATTTTAAACTGTAAGATATTAGGCAGTGTGTAGGTAGAAAAATGTAGTGTAATTGTTTTTGCCATATTAGGGTAAAGAAGACTTATCAGGAGGAGCTTGGCTCTTAGTATCCTTGGATAAAATGAATAGGTAGTGATCTATTTGGATGGACACATTATATGGATGGCTATAGGGTTGATTTACCACAGGCAAATAGACTGTTCTCTTTGCAGGGGGATTTGTACTTTGCAAGGGAAATTTCCCAAAGCTTGGTGAATTAGCTCTGCCTAAATGCTGGCACTGGGGGGTGATACGAGGGTGATACGAAAATGTCTCAGAGTGATGGGCATCACCTGTAGTGCTAGTACCCAACCGGAACCAGACCTCCAGGTTTTGTGTAGACTATTGGAAACTTAATGCGATTACAGTTTTCAATACCTACCCAATGCCAAGGGTTGATGAATTGTTAGATAAGCTGGCTTGTGCCCACTATCTAACGATCATGGACCTAAGCCGAGGGTACTGGCAGATCCCGCTGACCGCAGAGAAGGCGCAGGAAAGATCAGTCTTTGTTACCCCTTACCTTTGGCCTATTTGAGTATAATGTTATGCTGTTTGAGATTAAGAAAGCCCCTGCCATCTTCCATAGGGTTGTGAACAGCCTATTGGAAGGGTTGGGACACTGTGTTGTGGCCTATCTGGACAACATTGCAGTGTTCAGTGCCACATGGGAGGAACACTTAATGCATTTGTCATGGGTCTTGGAGAAGATCACAGCAGCTGGCCTGAAAATTAAGCCCAACATGTGTCATGTCAGCATGACAGAGATTCAATACCTGGGGCATGTAGTGGAGGGAGGCATGGTTTGGCCGGAGACAAGGAAGGTGGATGCCATCATGTCATGTCCCACCCCTCAGACGAAGAAACAGGTCATGTGCTTCCTGGGGAGAGCGGGGTACTATAGGAAGTTATTTTCTAACGATAGTGTCCTGGCCAAACCCTTGATGGACCTGACAAAGAAAAAGTTGCCAAAGCAGGTTCTTTGGACTCCAGAGTGTAAACGGTCATTTGCAGCCCTTAAGAATGCCTTTGCTAAGTCTCCTGTGTGGCAGGTCCCGGACTTCAACCGCAGGTTTGTTGTTCAGACCGACGACTTGGGTGCCATGCTGAGTCAGGTAAACCTGGCAGGGGAGGAGCATCCTGTCCTGTACCTCAGCCGGAAGCTGCTGCCCAGGGAGGTAGTCTACGCAACCATAGAGAAGTAGTGCTTGACAATTGTAGGGGCGTTACAAAACTTACAACACTATCTCTATGGTTGTGAATTCACAGTAATCACTGATCACATTCCTTTTAGCTGGACAGCCACTAATACATCATCTGTACTGCAATGTTTATCTATAATGTACAATGCAACATATTTAATAATAGTTATATTATGATGATGACGACAATGATTAATATTCACTTCCGGAAATAAAAGAGAATGTTGATTTCAGGGAAATCCATATGTAAAAAGTACTTCTGTAGAAACATAAGAAATCAATAACTGATTTATAGGTGACAAAATGACAAATGTTTTTGCTTAATAATCGGGTGAATAAGCAATTTAACATTTTCCTAGGTTTTTTCATGCAGTGTTATCGATCTAAAAGACACCACAATCTCCACTAGCATGAGAGATAATGAACAATTTCAGGAGGTTAAAGACACCCTGCCACCAGCTTAAAAAATGCAGGTAAAAGTGCACAAAAGCAAGCATTTGTACAGCGTTTTTCCTTTCCATTAATTATTTGTATTCACTTGCAATGTGTTGCTAGAAAATCTGACTACTACAGAAATAGTTAATTCCCTACCATAGCTCCACCCTCCCTTTAATGCATTTATCTCACCTACTAATATGTTCACACATTAAAAAGGTAATTCATTTGATGGAATGATTTTGTTTCAGAATAATTAGAACTGCCTATCATTTTAGCTTTTTCTAAGGGCTGGTGCACACCTGGGCTATCCGTGACTGCGCGGCAATCGTGCACAATACTACGCTGGTCACCGAGTCACCCATCACCGAGAGCGTGCTGTGGGTGCCATTATTTTCTAATGGCACCCCAGTCGCATCGGGTGGATCGCAAGGTTTCCTGTCGCGATTCCGCCTGTGCAACCAGGTACCTTTTTCTGCGATTGCCACGCAGATGTACCCCATTTAAATCAAAGGGGCCCACGCTGTCTGCAATTGTGCATGACCCCGGGACATGCTTCCTGAATCGCTCAGGTCTGCATCGGCCCTAAAACCTAACCAAATCTTTGGTAGCTACATTTGTTTGGTGATGACAAGACAGTTGAGTATCTTCATGTGTCTGATCTTTCCATGATTCATTCTTTTATATATATTATAAAAACAATTATATATATATTATTATATTTTTATATATATTATATTTTTTTTCTGACAGCTTTATATTTTCAAACACTATAAAATCTATAAAAAATAGAAATAAAAACTAGAAAAACTGATTAATTACAGCGCAGTGAGATACATGTTGCAAACTTCATTAAGCAAATAATGCTTTGCCTCTAAATCCAGAAGTATTCACACTCCAAGGGTCTTCACTGAAGATAAAAATCTTTATTTATGGAGCAAATACATACTGTTAGTTCCTCCCCATGTGTGCTCACCCTCTAATGCAGTGGTCGCCAACCTTTCGGACCTCATGGGCCACTAAATTCATCATTTTAAATCCCGCGGACCACTAATATGAATTTTGTAAAAAGATAAACACATTTGTAAAATAATGATCAGAGAACTTCCATTTTATTAATATGGAATGCACCTATTTAATATAACAAAATTATAAATGCTTTATGGCTATAATAAGGAACATGCCGCTTCTCAGATCACTGGCTGCCTGTACTGAGAGCCACGCATTCCTTGTGACAGCCGCTGCTTGAGTCAGTAATAAAACATAAAAAATGCAAATAATGTCTAGATTTTTCTGCGGAACACCAACATTTTCTCACAGACCACCAGTGGTCTGCGGACCATCGTTTGGTGACCACTGCTCTAATGCATTTCACCATTTCGGCTCACTCATAGAGATATCTTCGGTGAAGACCCTTGGAGTGCGGCTATTTCTGGATTGTTTGTTTGTACCTGGTATGCAATCACAGTGCAAGACAGTTTTGGAATTTGGATTACCAAATGCTTGGCCTCTGTCACTGCTTTGTGGGAGAAGGAGAAGTTTTGTGTCAGAATCTTGATCCTTGACTGTTCACATTAAGTTACCTACCACCCATGGACAAAAGGAGTTCCTGGTACTGACAATGCCTCATTCACCCCCTAGCAAATGCGTTAGAGTGTGCATACCACAGCCTCACTAGTTTCGCAATTTTACATAGCGCTGCAATGCATTTTACACACATTGCAGTATGTTTTTTCCCTTTTTCACCCCGTGATTGACGTTTTTTTTTTACAGTGCATTACAATACAACATAATGGGCTGTATTAAAAAAGGAAACCTGTCCTAATTATTTTCAGTGCACTGATACTATACAAAATTAAGACTATTTGTTTTGTCCTGGTGTTGGGGTTACATTGGGGAAGGCAGCCCAACCCTGGTGGTGAGAACTGGTCCTAACACTTACCTCTGCCCCCAAACTCTCCCTCCCCCACTTTTAGTTTTAAAGGTCCCTTATTTCAGACCAAAACATTAAGGCCTGGTTCACACCTGGGCGTTTTACAGCGCGTTCCTACGTGCTGTAAAACACTCAATATGTGAAAGCCAATGATTGCCCATGGGCATGGTTCCCACCTGGGCGTTTTACAGCGCGTAGGAACGCACTGCAAAATGCCCTACGCCCAAACGAAGTACAGGAGCTTCTTTGGGGCGTATTTGCCGCGCGTATCCATTAGGATACAGCCGGATAGCCCTCGGAAACGCGCGTTTGTTTCTTTTACCGCAAATCACTGTAAAAACGCACGACACGAAACGCGCATATTCCGTACGCCTAGGTGTGAACCCAGCCTAACCTAATTTAATCCCTAAACTAAGCCTTTGTACTGTATTCTTATCTAGCCTTTGTCACAATGTCATCTGAAAGATACCAGAGCTGTGATGCCAGAAATTCTTGATCTGTTTCAGTTTGGAAGCTGTAGTTTATTCTACTGTATGTGTTAATATTAAAGTCCATATCCTCCAGGAATTGACACAATTGTCTTTGAATGTTGATGGGATTGCCAAAAAACAAGATATACTGTATTTGCTGGTAGAAACCATGTTTAATTTCTTCTTCAAGTAAAATCACAATTCTATATCAACATTTTTTTCAGTGTTTGTGTGTACTTGCCTCTGTTACAGCTCTCCCCACACTGTGTGTAGTAGATTTCCTGGCAGCTCTCTTTCAATGTATGCACTGCATTATCTAGCAATTCTACCTTCTCTAACAGTTCAGCTCCCTGTCCTCACTAACTTTCTGACTTCTCCTCCCCCAATCCTCCTGTGTTCTCTTGCTGATGCCTCTTTCTCCCTCACTATATTCCCTGGCAGCTCCCACACCACCACACTGCATCCCTACATTCTCTGGCAGCCCTCTCAACAGGTAGAGAGCTAGGTGTAAGGGCAAGTTTAGGTAACAGCAAGTTAGGGTAAGGTTTAGGGGTACCTTTAGGATAAGACAGGTTAAGGGTAAAGTTTGGTGAAAGAGCAACCTGTAAGCTATCCATACACTGCTCAAATTTCAAGCACTCCTCCATTGAAATTTTATTTTTCTATGTACTTTTGTTGGAGGAGCTGGTCTTGGTCAAACAATTGGTCTTGGTCGAACAATGATTGTAGCTACCCCATCTTTTAATGAATGACTGATGGGGTAGCTTTAGCGTCCACACTGTTTAGCATGGATGGGAAAGTTGAGTAAAAAATGATACGTGTATGAAAAGCTTTAAATTAAGAGAGTTTAAAGGCAAGGTTTAGGTTGCATAGTGTCTATCCTCAAAGAAAAGGTTACATTGATGGGTTAGGTTATGGCTAATGGTTAGGTTTAAGTGTTAAGTCAGGGTTTTGGGTTAGTTTTAGGGATTAAGTTCAATTTAAGCTTTAGGTTTAGAGGCTAAATCTGAACCCTAAAAGATGTATATCCTTATTGTGTGCAGCAATTGCCCAAGATATTAACAAAGGCGTTTTCATGCCTGATTACTGCACACATCTGAACCAAGGAGACCAGTATTCAAATAAAAATACACATGCCTCTTGTATTTAGTCAATATTTGTTTACCCCGAATCCCAACTTTAAGGGATAAGGCAGTGTGAATCTTCTATGATTTTTGTATATTCAGGTGAGATATTATTTTTAGATGTACTAACTTTATTTCTGAATCTTTATGGAGTCTATTTATCAATGTTTCCACCCATGATTCACTAATTTTTCTAACTGAATCTGATGCACAAATGTAATGCATTTCGGATGAAAGCTGGGTTTATGTTGTGTGAAAACCTTCATTAACAGACCTTTATATCTTTTTTGATGACCGCAATTGTATGACCCAAACTACTGCACCCACTTTATTAAGCCTAATACATAACGTGTTTTCTTTCTTTTCTATGGTAGCTCTGTAATTTTTATCTCTGTCCATTATCTTTTAAAAAAATACACTTTCCTTTATGATGCTAAAAGAGCGATTGGAGTCTGTTATTTCTCAATTGAAAAAAATATTACAGGGTTTGGTTATAGATCAGTGAACCTTGCTTGAATAAAAGAGTAAATACAGCTATTATAAAGGAACATGTTACATGTTTATGTTTTTATTCTGTATATAATATTATTAGTCATAAATAAAACTAATTGTACCCAATGCTTATCTGTTAACACTTAAGTAAATGTGGTTTTGTAGATCGAATTATTTATTGTGCAACCACAATTATTTAGCAATGAATAATTTAGCACAGCGTGACAATCCCAGCTGCCTATTTGAGTAAGCTGTTTATGTGTATTTTCTGTGGCTGATATATCTACTGCTTTTTTAGCTTCCATTTCTGGACAGATGTTCTTGCTGCTTTTCGGCATGTGTACGGCTAATTAGCAAGATCCAAGTAATCATTTTCTGATGTGACCTGAAGTCCTTAATCTGTAGGAATCCTGCTGATAATGGCTCACATTGTTTGCAAGAGGAGCAGGGAGCATACAAGTGGTCCAGCTTGGGGAGGTTGCTTGCAATTTTTCAGTTTTCACACTGACAAATCAGGCATGTAGAAAGGAAAAGGAGGAGGGAGAAGGAGAGGGTGTTGGGAATGAAGAGAAGACTAGTCAAACGAAGGAGCTACTCCTTTACAATAAAAGTCATCTCTATACCATTTTCCTTTCTGCCACCTTCTATTTATATTTTTTATACCATTAACATTTTAAAATCCTTACCAGCTGCCCCCAACTAGTTTAAATAGTCTACATTCCATCAGGTCTTTTCTTGAATGAACGTGTAGGATTTAAGTGAGATGAACTGATTTTTTCTCTTTTTTTTTACTGTTTACTGACTACAGAAAGGCAGGTGTCATCCCTACTGGACACTCTTCAACCAAAGGCTCATGTAAGTATAATTGCATATATAGACAATGCACTTAATAAATTGTACTAAAATGTGAGCATTTTCTTGGGGTGATTAGGGCTATAAATGAGGATTATTTTAATATAGATACTGTTACACATTGCCATTGTTTATTATGTCCAAAGTAAAATAATGAAGTAATAACTGCCTCACCTCTAATACCAAAGCACATCTTCTGCATCTTCTATGCAATTAATAATGGGAGATTATCTATCCTATCTATCTATCTATCTATCTATCTATCTATCTATCTATCTATCTAGCTCTCTATCTACCTTTATGTTTATATATGTTTATGAATAAATGTGTGTGTACATACATACGTATAATAGAACTTTTAATTATATCTGTTGGTGTTAATGAGCTCTGTTGCTCATAAACAATCAATAGATATATAAAACAAAATGAGGCATTACTGTACCGTTATATGGCTGTGCTGTAAAAGAGGTTGCCAGTGTAAATTGACTGTAATTATATTTATATGACTTAATGGCATGTTGTACTACAGTGGGTGGAGTATAAAAGGGCTGTGAGTGTCAGAAGTGCTTGTGATAGGTCTTAAGGTGAAAGTGTAAAATATCAGGAAATTAATAGCCTGGAATTGTCCTCATGGATGGATTCAGATTTTTTTTTTTTTTTACTATACGGTAGATAATGCTTTGTGTTTGTGCTGCTAAAGGGGTAATCACTGATGATTTCACACGAATGACTTCTGTTTTCCAGCACTTCTGAAAACACAATTGTTAGCCATGGACGTCTTTATGAAAGGTCTTTCCAAAGCTAAAGAGGGAGTTGTGGCAGCTGCAGAAAAAACCAAGCAGGGTGTGGCGGAAGCAGCAGGAAAGACAAAAGAGGGCGTCCTTTACATGGGTAGGTACAAACTAATCAATAAACTGTCAGCTGTTACACTGAGGGCAGATTTTGATTTCCCTCAAGAATAATGACATCTGCACCGTGTAATTTGCATTCGTGTTCTTTTCACACAGTCTGAAAGAAGTTTGTATTTTGGACAAAAGGAAATCTGTACATTATTCAACATTTCAAAGATAACCTGGATTTTCTTGGCCAATATCAATGGGCAAATGGATGCCATCATATACAAAGATGGCATATTAGCTATTATATATATCAGCTATTTATAAGGCTGGGAGCAGTATAAGGTTATAGATTTTTGAGAAATGTCACAATCAAACACTTGTACCATTCTGCCTGAAAAAAAAATTATTATATATATATATTATGGTGGTCTATACGTGCTTTGAACCCATGGCTTACCCTCTCTCCCTTCTAATTACTGCGTGACTTTTCTCTGTCACTGAACATTAACACAACTGCCAATTTTTCAAGTGGTGTATTTTGGGAGATCATGCAATTTGAAAATTCCCAGAAAGGCAGGATGACCTGTGGCATACAGCATAAGATATGCTGGAGGCTTGCAAAAGGTTGACATCTTACATTGAAATATATTTTCTTAACTAACAGGGTGATATAAGCTTCATTCAAGATGGATTCCAGACAGACATTTTAGATTATAAAATTTCTGTTCTATCCTTGGTCTGTGTACTACCTAATCAGGGCAATCAAGTGGATATGTAGATTAGATCATGACCTGCTAGCCATAAGGCACATAGGTTAATGAACAGATGCTTTAATTGTGGTCGTTTGCCTTGTCTGATAATAATAGGATCAATGAGATTTGTGGTGAATCATTATTCATGCTGCCTTGGCTGCACATCTTCAGTACTGTCTTTATGCTACCAGTTTTCTAGTGGGGTGGCAGATTCCAGCATCAAAAGCGAAAGGCTGTGGAGAATCTACTGAAGACAATTTTGCTTGTTTTGATCTTCATAGGAGCATAGACAATTCTTTAACAGTGCATTCAAGGGGCTTATCATTACAGTGATTAGACAGTCGTTTTTGTAAAAGTTGGTAATGAGAGGCAAACTCTGTAGTAATCTATAAATTGCACAGAATTTAATTTACTAGAAGGGCTAGACCAAAAAAACTGTAACATTATAAATATGAGTTGTGCCCTGACCACATTCTTCCCATGGACTTCCCATGGACTTCTAGATCTTCAGTACATTACAGCCAATAGTATCGTCATTATATTACATAAACAGTATTATTCCACAGGGTTAATAAACTTTAGTGCTGTACACAAATAAGGTCTTATTTGCCTTATATGCCAGTGGCACTCTGTAGGTCCTGAGTAGTGAAGTAGGAGAAAACAAATCAAATTATTTAAAAAACACACTACATTACAAGAATGGCAAATTCTTATTGTGTTAGACGTGACATGTGGAGAATGGGAGGAGTTTCTCTTTAAGGAGAACCAGTCATCCTTTTACAAACTCTTAGAGGGTTATTCACTAAAGAGCTGAAGGATCCAGCTGTAGCTTAAGCTGATCCTTAGGCTCACTTCGGCTGCCGGAGCCATTCGGTTCAATTGAACCGAAGGACTGCTATATGGGCTATTCACAATAGCCTGTACAGCAGCCGAGCTGAATGCATATGCTTCGGCTCAGCTGAGCCGTAGTGACAGCTGAAGCAGGAAGAAGATCGACCGTTCTTCCAGGAGACCCTGGAATAGCACCCTCCCAGTGCAGAGGGCATGTGGGCTGGTTACGGCAGGGAGCGGGGCGCTCGCTCGTCCCCCCTTTCCTGCCCTGCCCCCCTTTCTTACTTTGCTTCCCCCCCCCCATTTCTGGAGGTGGGGTTCCTCCGTAAAATGTCTTTAAGGGATACCTTGGTGACATTAGGGGTCTGAAAGACCCCTGATGTCTCCATAAAGTGGACCTGTCACACAGGGTGCTTGTAATAGCAATAGGGTTAGTGTAAAAAAAATTAAGTGTTTAAAAGTTATAAAAATTAAGTAACACAAAAGAAAAAGAAAAAAATGCAAAAAAAATGTTTTAAAGTCCCCCGCCCCCCACATGCACGCACATACACACGCAAACACACATCGGTGCTATGTGCAAAAACGACAATTGCGCTACACATGTTACATATCGCCGTGAACGTCGGAGTGAGAGCAATATTTCTAGGGCCATCAATCACTGACAACACTAAACTGATGAACGGTAAAAGCGTTTAAAATGTTGCCTATGGGAAATTTTGGGTATTTACTTTTTTGCGGCTTCACGGGTTGAACGGAATTTTAAGGCTTTCTGTATCTCAAAGAAGTGAGTACACCCCTCACATTTTTGTAAATATTTTATTTTAGCATTTAATGTGACGACACAGAAGAAATGACACTTTGTTACAATGTAAAGTAGTGAGTGTAAAGCTTGTATATCTGTGTACATCTGCTGTAGCCTCAAAATAACTCAAGACACAGCCATAATATCTAAACCGCTGGCAACAAAGTGAGTACACCCCTAAGTGAAAATGTCCAAATTGGGCCCAAAGTGTCAATATTTTGTGTGGCCACCATCATTTTCCAGCACTGCCTTAACCCCCTTGGGCATGGAGTTCACCAGAGCTTCACAGGTTGCCACTGGAGTCCTCTTCCACTCCTCCATGACGACATCACGGAGCTGGTGGATGTTAGAGAACCTGTGCTCCTACACCTTCCATTTGAGGATGCCCCACAGATGCTCAATAGGGTTTAGGCCTGGAGACATGCTTGACCAGTCCATCACCTTTACCCTCAGCTTCTTTAGCAAGGCAGTGGTTGTCTTGGAGGTGTGTTTGGGGTCGTTATCATGTTGGAATACTGCCCTGCAACCCAGTCTCCGAAGGGAGGGGAACATGCTCTGCTTCAGTATGTCACAGTACATGTTGGCATTCATGGTTCCCTCAATGAACTGTAGCTCCCCAGTGCCGGCAGTACTCATGCAGCCCCAGACTATGACACTCCCACCACCATGCTTGACTGTAGGCAAGACACACGTGTCTTTGTACTCCTCACCTGGCTGCCGCCACACACGCTTGACACCATCTGAACCAAATAAGTTTATCTTGGCCTCATCAGACCACGGGACATGGTTCCAGTAATCCATGTCCTTAGTCTGCTTTTCTTCAGCAAACTGTTTGCGGGCTTTCTTGCATCATCTTTAGAAGAGGCTTCCTTCTGGGATGACAGCCATGCAGACCAATTTGATGCAGTGTGCGGCGTATGGTCTGAGCACTGACAGGCTGACCCCCCACCCCTTCAACCTCTGCAGCAATGCTGGCAGCACTCATACGTCTATTTCCCAAAAACAACCTCTGGATATGACGCTGAGCACGTGCACTCAACTTCTTTGGTCGACCATGGCGAGGCCAATTATGAGTGGAACCTGTCCTGTTAAACTGCTGTATGGTCTTGGCTACTGTGCTGCAGCTCAGTTTCAGGGTCTTGGCAATCTTCTTATAGCCTAGGCCATCTTTATGTAGAGCAACAATTCTTTTTTTCAGATCCTCAGAGAGTTTTTTGCCATGAGGTGCCATGTTGAACTTCCAGTGACCAGTATGAGAGAGTGAGAGCGATAACAACAAATTTAACACACCCGCTCCCCATTCACACCTGAGACCTTGTAACACTAACGAGTCACATGGCACCGAGGAGGGAAAATGGCTAATTGGTCCCAATTTGGACATTTTCACTTAGGGGTCTATTAACTTTTGTTGCCAGCGGTTTAGACATTATTGGCTGTGAGTTATTTTGAGGGGGCACCAAATGTACACTGATATACACGCTGTATACTCACTACTTTACATTGTAGCAAAGTGTCATTTCTTCTGTGTCGTCCCATGAAATGATATCTTAAAATATTTACAAAAATGTGAGGGGTGTACTCACTCCTGTGAGATACTGTATATGTATGTGTGCATATATATTTGTTTTTTTTGCACAGTGTTTTTTTCTTCATTAAAACAATTTATAATGGATATATGCACTTCAGTATTTAATATATATAGGGGGCATGATGGTATAAGTGCTGAAGATCTTTTTATTCACTTGGCTTTCTTGTGTGAGAAGGCTATGTGAATCTCAGAACTGGACAGACAAATTAGCTCCCTTATGTGTATGTCAATTGTGTATTTAGCTAGAGCTCAGCTTTAAGACTTATGTGCTTCATATGCTAGGGGTGCTATATAGTCCCAGGCTAGAGCTGTACTAAATGAAATATTGATTTATAAAGTCAAGTTAACTATATCTTTGGGTCATAAAATATCTATTTTTTTCACATATCAGATCTATACTCGAAGGACAATTTATTTTCAAAATGTTCAGTGATTAGCTTTACGCATTTTTAACAGATAATGGATAATATTCTCTCTTTTAATTTCCGTATTCTCCTGTGAGATACTGTATATGTATGTGTGCATATATATTTGTTTTTTTTGCACAGTGTTTTTTTCTTCATTAAAACAATTTATAATGGATATATGCACTTCAGTATTTAATATATATAGGGGGCATGATGGTATAAGTGCTGAAGATCTTTTTATTCACTTGGCTTTCTTGTGTGAGAAGGCTATGTGAATCTCAGAACTGGACAGACAAATTAGCTCCCTTATGTGTATGTCAATTGTGTATTTAGCTAGAGCTCAGCTTTAAGACTTATGTGCTTCATATGCTAGGGGTGCTATATAGTCCCAGGCTAGAGCTGTACTAAATGAAATATTGATTTATAAAGTCAAGTTAACTATATCTTTGGGTCATAAAATATCTATTTTTTT
Organism: Nanorana parkeri; assembly: GCF_000935625.1. Lineage (NCBI taxonomy): Eukaryota > Metazoa > Chordata > Amphibia > Anura > Dicroglossidae > Nanorana > Nanorana parkeri. The sequence continues at coordinate 1,437,343 of NW_017306383.1, read as the reverse complement.
CACATATCAGATCTATACTCGAAGGACAATTTATTTTCAAAATGTTCAGTGATTAGCTTTACGCATTTTTAACAGATAATGGATAATATTCTCTCTTTTAATTTCCGTATATATTTTATAATATAAAAGAGCCCGCCCCACCCCCCCTAGTATGCACACTGCTGCTTTATCAATAGTAAAATATTTCTCAAGGTAAACCATTAGAGATGGCTGTATTCTCTAATTACATTCATTAGTATGGCAAAAATATCTATGTACATGACTGATGTGATTAATGTTCTAGAATCAAGTTTGCTTTTGAAATTTGAACCTGCCAAAAAGTAGGGCTTCAGTAGAGCAAAATTCTAGCACCACAGATGGACGGCACTTGTACTTGTTAATCTGATTCACTATAAATTGTGAGGATGACAAATGAGTCATAAAATGAGATGTGAAGTGTGATATTGAGAGCTAATACAGAATTCCAGTTGTCAAGCTGAGAAGCAAAAGAATCATTTTAAAGATACACAACCTCAGCAGATGTGCTCATATGTCTTCATGTTTCAGTCACCTTTGTCGGGGGAACAAGGGACAAGAAACAATTTAAGGCCTTTGATTAAATATAATGGTCTTTTGCATAATTTTATTATTTCTAGTTTTTGCCTCTAGTTGTTTTTCAACAATTTAAGGCTGAAGTCCATGTTGATAAGGCACAGTTTTATGTAAATAGTAGTCATTTAAAAAAAGTATTTAATGTATTTTATATACAGCTGGTATCAATTATTTTGTTATGATACCTTCTTGTACTCACCTGCAAAAAAAGAGAACTAAAAGAGAGTGTAAGCGGAGTTCAAGATATTATAGTTCTAGTTCTTCCAATTCATCATACATTCCTATAGTGAAATCTTAGAGAGGTATTATATGATCACACACCAGTATTTACATACTGGGTCATCAACTTTATCTCACATTATTACAAATAAATCAGCATATGGTTTACTCTTCACTGATTTGTGAATTGTGTTACCTTTATTTCCCTCAGGTTCCAAGACAAAAGAAGGCGTTGTGCATGGAGTTACAGCAGGTATTGAAAAAACTTCTGTTTTTATGTGCCCTTTGTAATGCATGACACTAACAAAATTATGCCAATGTTATTTATGTAATGTAAATTCAATTTCACATAGAGGGCTTGCTCAACCACAGGGCTGCTGGTGTGCCTATGCCTGGCACAGTGCCAATGCGATTGAGACAGATGGCACTGTTTCATTATTTTTGTTAGAACTTTATTGAAATGTCACAAGTAACATTTCAGCAGGCTCTATGGGCATACCGCAGTGCAATGCAGTTGTACTGCGTCTCACTGCGGTACACCTTAAAAAAGTACTGTATGCTGCACTTATTTTAAGTGCACACCACCACAACGCGGTGGTGTGTACTGTGCCCACCCGTGACAATTTGCCTTGTCTTTCGTTCGGGCTGTACTGGAAAAAATGCCCAGCACAGCCTGAACACATCGGGTGTGAAAGGGCTCTAAGACTTTCAAATGCAAGTATGTATGTATGTGCCGCACTATCCTAAATAATGGCACAATTATAATATTGAATGTGAACAAACCACAAAATTAAACACAAACAATAAATAAATACAACCAATGTGACTGTCAATCAAACAATATGTGTATAAAAAAAGGGAATTCCACCCACAACCCCAGTGTATAAAAAATTAATGTACACATCCACAACCAGGTGATGACCACTGGGGCTCTAAGACCTAAAAAGTTATTTTAAAACCAAATATTTTTTATTGATTTATCTTAGAAATTAATGTCTTCTTAGAACAGATATTGTGGCTCAATACATAAACCATTTTACAGACTAAGGGAATTCTCTTGCAATGTAATGTGCTGATGTAAATATCTTTATTAGTGGACTTTCCTTGATTATTGTGGACTAGATTTACAGTGTATTGTGCCTTACATTGGACCCCCAAGAGGTCATGGCTATTTAGTTGACAGTATGGCTTAAGAATTGTAATTAAATAAATAGCTATAATTCAAATAATTGTGGAGTTGTTCAGCCTGATAATTAGCATATTTTTGATTATAGTTGACATCACTTTTTAAATATTTTGGATTATTTAATAATTTAATATTCACAAATGTAGTACACTCCATGGTATATTCTGCAGCTAATATGAAACCACCTTATATCAAATTAAAATAGACAAAGAGCACCCGTCATAACTTCCTCCTTGCAAAATATGATTTATACTATATCAGTGCTTGGAAATGGTCAAAAATAATATCATGATAACTAGGGATGCATCAATACCAAGTACTGTACTCGGTACAAGTACATGTCCAGATATTTTTCCAGCTCCAAGACTAGACTAGCGGAAACTTCAAAAGTTAGGAGGTAGCTGTCATTTGTAAGGAGCACACAGAGCTCCAGGGATTTGTACATCACTGTTTTAATGTATGATTTTGTTTTAATAAATATATAAAGGGATGCACCGATACCATTTTTGGAAGTACAAGTACTGATACTTGCCCAAGTACTTACAAGTACAAGTACTGATACAGTTTTGTTTATTGTCAGACTAATGATTTCAGGACAGTGGTGGAGCACCAGAGCCCTGGCATAGCTGCAATCGTTGCAACCCTGGTAGTTCTCATGGAAATGTCAAGTATCTGCACTGGTATCTGAAAAGTATCGGTGCATCCCTAATGATAACATTTATTGTATCCTCAAAGTAAAAATACATTCCAATGAGATGGACCTTAAAAGGTTTAACTTATCCTTAGGTTAAAGGTGCTTGCAGTCACAGCATACATTAACCAAGTTCTTACCTACTAGAATAATTCACCTACCATTCAGATAATCACATTTGTCAAAACAAATAAAACATTAACTCTGATTGGTTGCTGTTGGCTATTGTCATTCACTCTTTGACTTATTAATTAACCATAATACTGTATATTTTATATATTGTATTTCATACTATACATTTCAAGATCAAAATGCTTTCATTTTCTTTTCCTTATATATTTTCATCAGTGGCTGAAAAGACCAAAGAACAAGTTTCTCATGTGGGTGGAGCAGTAGTTACAGGAGTGACTGCAGTAGCACACAGAACAGTGGAGGGTGCTGGAAACATTGCTGTTGCCACAGGACTAATGAAGAAGGATCAGATGGGTAAACAGGTATGTAGAGTCTAACAGTCATCAGGTATGTATAGTCTAGAGTCATCTGTTTCAAGATTTCAGACTATAAATGATATACATTAATCTTAATATTAAATATGCTAAAATGTAATGAATATTAAATATTTTATTAGTTCCCTATAAACTCCAACCCAACACCCAAGCCAGCTAAAGCATTTATCATGAGCATTTATCTGAGCTTATCCTCAGTTATTAAATGGCAACTCCAGTATTGTTGAGAAAAAAACACATTTACTGTAGGTCAACAATATATTACAAAGATTTTGTCAAGTTTTGTTGTATTTGACTGTATCTGTTCTGTAGGCCATGCTAGCACTTATTGAAAGTCATGTTTAGAGAAAAACATGTGCAAATGTTTCTCCTACAAGGGGGAGAACAAAAACTGAATGGGGAAGTCATCAGTAGAAGATGTTAGTTTAGTGTGAGGTAAAAAAAATATAAGTAGTAAAATTTATAATAAATAAGCAAATCTCACAATTTTAAATAATATGCAACTCGGGTTCTAAAAGACATGCAAATAGTTTTAATCATGAAGTGGCATTGCTAGGATGTGGCATTGCTAACAAACCTGAAGAACGTCAGTGAATATGGTGCTTTGTGAAGTGCTCATGGAAAATTGTAGAGTATCACAATTGAGAAAAAAAAGTGCAATACTGGGAACCCAGTTAAACAACAATTTTTTTTATATGTGCTAAATAGACAAACATATGTGGACACCACCATATCACAGTTACCTATATGGCCAAAAGAATATGGATACCACTTCATATTATTAAGTTCCACTGCCTTCATGGAACATTGAAGGGTACTGTTAATTCTATAGCATACAAAGACATTTTTTTTTTTTGGTTAAATCTTTATTTTTAATTTTATCTCTACCAATTCAAAAACATTTACATTTCCATACAAACAGAACATAAGAAAAAGAAGAAAATTTCCTGAGTTACCAATATCCCATAGCAAATATATATTCAAGACTAACTCCATAGGTCATGAATCTAGCAAAAAAAGCCTCAACCAAAAACAAAATAATAATAAATAACAAGTAAAAAGATACATTGCATACCCTCTTAAAAAAAAAAAAAAACATATTTCCATATTCCAAAACCCTCCCCCAAAGTTCCCACCCTAAAGGTTCATCAGGCTATAATCCATCCAAACATCCCATTTACTGAGGAACGCATCATGGTTCTCTCTACCCATTGCTATCCACTTTTCAGATTCCATAATACAATTTACCTGCCTTACCCAGTCTGCTCTTGTGGGTACCTTTTGGCTCTTCCAATATCTCGGTATTAGCCTCTTTGCTGCATTTAGGAAATGGGGCAAAACTGTAGCTTTGTATTTTAGACCATTGTGCAGTTCCAACCTTGCGTCAACAGTTTGGAAAATGTAATTTTCTGTACCCAGCATGCCTTTGCTCAGTTCCATAAGACATTGGTTGGTGAGTTTGTTGATGAAACCCAAGAGGCCTGCAGAAAGTCTGGACATCAACAGTACTGAACTCCTTTGAGAATTATTGCAACACCATTTGGAAGCCAAGTCTTCTTTCTAATATCAGTACCGGACTCCACAAATGCTTTTTTTTAATGAAAATGGCACACTTTCAAACACTCCAAAATCTTGTTGGACGTTTTTATAACAACAACTGCTAGCTCCGTCCAATTGTTTTTTTTTAAATTATTTTTTTATTTTTAAAAAAAACTTTATTTTTTTACATTTATTTTTTATTTACATTTTAAAACTTTTTTTCTTTTACTTTTTTTCAACTTTTTTCATTGAGTTCCTATTCTGCTCGTTACCACGGAGGTAGCAAGCAGAATAGCTGAGCCAAATGCCGCTCGACGGCATTCGGCTATTGACTCACTGCCGTTTCGGCCCCAATGTGAATAGGGGCGAACGGTAGCAAGTGAGCTGCCAGAGCTTCGGCTCAGCCGATCCAGATGTTGGATGTTGCAGTCCTTCTGCACTTCGGTTCAGTCGAACATGCAGAGCCTTCGGCAGCTTTGTGAATAACCCTCTTAGAGATCATAAAGAAGATGCTCAAAACTCATTAGGGAAGTAATCACTGGTATTCATAGACTGGAGACATCTCCTAAAATGCAGATTGCTGAGGTACCACAAAAGGAAGAAACTGAAAATGAAATAAGGACGTGTAGGTATAGAAGAATTTGGGACTAAATTAATTTAAACATTAAATGGTTTCTACTCTTTTAGAAAATGATGTTTTGACAAAACTGTAATACTGTACTTTGATTTCTTGTAAACATGGCATGGATGTATTCTTAGCACTGCATGTCTTCAGATTATTCCTGAAATATCACTTCTTGTTAATGTGATTTGCTCACAGATTTTCTTGCATCAGTTTTCCTCTCATTGAAACACTGTGACTGTTTGTGTGAAATTAACTGGCATGCTCTCCCACTGAGCTCACAGAAAGTAAATACAACACAGGTATACATTTCTAATCAAGAAAGGAATGAAGAAGCTGCATTGAAGTTAGCCAACATTCTTGCAATATATCATGCATATCTTGCAATATATAGTCATGGCCAAAAATATTGGTACCCCTGCATTTCTGTCAGATAATGCACCACTTTGCGCAAAAAATGGTTGCAATTACAAATGCTTAGGCATTATCATGTTTATTTCTTTTGTTTGTATTGGTATGACACAAAAAAGTGGTATGACCGTGGTGTCTGGTGTGTATTCTGGAAAAACAAAAAGAGAACCGTAGGGCCACAACCTAGATTGTAACTTAATCCTCCTGTCCCATTGCACTCTCTGTTTGCCTGAGGATGAGGCCGCATGGTCTTGAAACGTCGCTAAGGATATGTGTGCTATCTCAGTCAATAAACAGCATTGACTTTAATATCATGGAGTGCGAGTGACTACTTTCATCTAACAACCTAGATTGTGGCGCTCCGGTTGCCTCTTTTTGTTTTGTAAGAATAAACTGGGCTGTTTCTTTAAAGATTGTGATGGACTCCAGCCACCCTCAAATTCTTGGGTTCTTGCTCTATTTCCTGGGACTATGGTTGCAGCTTCCAGGGTCTCTTTTCTTAGCCGTTTTTTCTGTCAGCCTTCAGAGTGTCCACAACCTCATCTACTTTGCTCTCCGGGTCCCTGGTATACTTCCTGAATTTGCTATATTTCCTGTATTTGCTCCGAGACATCCCTAGGCTGAGGTTAGTTACACTTTAAATATTTGTTTGAATGGAGGATAAAAGGCCTGCATAGGGCATCATGTGACCTGTGGGCCCTACTATACTTGAAAGCCCTTAAAGTGAAGCTTTCTTTGGACCTGAATCATCGGAGGAGGCATGGGAAGAGTGTACCATGTTAACATGCTCTGGAATAGGCCTGTTGTTAAAGAGGTCATGAATCATCTTACTGTGTGCCATGGGGATGCCCACACCTTTTTTTCCTTGTGTCTGGTCATCCTTTTGGCCAGTGGAAGTAAATAGAAGGATGTTTATTGTAGGCTGTGTGCTATTTTGCACGGTTTTAAGTGGCGGTGAAAAAGTAATGAGATTTACTAACTGCCAATTATGCACTTCCTGGTATTTGAACGTTGCTCAATAAGAGAACATATGGACTACAACAGGCCTGAGTTTGGTTCGCAATGGGGGGGTCAATAGGGGTAGAACTTTCAGAAAAGATTGTCCCCCTTTAAGACCGGCGATCCCATGGCAAGCAAGTTATTGCCCATAAAAAAGGCAAGGGGGTCTGGGTACTGCATCAAAAGAAGGAGGGTATATACCCAGAGTCCAAACCCAATTTTAATTGAAACCAAAATTAGGTGAATTAAATGTCAAAATGACTCTCAGGAACAACCCCCAACTGTTAAACAAGACAAAAGGAAGATTTTGAAAAGATCGGGTTAAGATCAAGACAAAAAGCAGTATTAATGAGGGTCAGAGAGTCAAAATGAAGTACAAAATAGTATTAATTTATTGATAAAAAATCGGTACTTTTTTTCTTACTTAATACACCAATTAACAACCACCTGACATGATCTAAAATTGGTTATTGCAACAACCCTCACTCACACTTCCAAAACATGTACACATGGACTAGCTGATCAGCATAATGAATGGTACCGGTTTAGACTCAAGTTCATTGAAAAAAGAACAGCGCTAAAAATATAAGTGATAAGTGACTCAAATTATAATAAATGTGGTATGTCCTTTTTGCCTTGAATGCTCAATGATTCTGTTTAGATCTTTCCAAGAAAACTGAAAGAGTTGTGATCCCTGAGGTAGATGGTGTAACTATTGATCAGTTACATTTGTAGCCACTGCTCTCAGGATATGACAGGCAGACCATGAGACAGGTAATTTAGTCAGAGACTAGTGTTGAATGCACGGACAGTGTCCTGGCAAATTCAGTTAGAAGCTTTTACCCGGAGTGTTGGTCACACATGGAATAAAATATCAACCAATACAGTGCGTACAATCTGGGTACTGCACTAGGGGACAGGAATCAATGGGAAAAAAAAACGTTTTTAAAGGAGCAGTGATTTTTACATCACTTAAAGGTAAAGAATAACGATGACAAATTCCTTTAAATATCGTGTCTGGGGGTCCCTTTAAACTGCCTGTGAAGGGGCGGATCTGTATGATGTAAAGAACCTAAATTAAATAAAACATTGAACACTGACATTTTTTAAAAAAATTACATTTCAATTGCTGGTAATTGGGTTTCCTTTAATCTTTTAAACAACTGCTTGGGGAGGCAGCCTGTTCTTTTTGGCCTTTCTGACATGATGCTTTTTGCAATAGACTGCAATAATCGACTGTTAGAATTGACTGCTATAATAGACCAGTATGACTGACTGCTATAGTACAGAACGCTGTATAGAACTCTGATATAGAACTCTGATATACAACTCTGATATACAACTCTGATATACAACGCTAATATATGTCTGTGAAGGTTCTCATTCATCCAGGCCATGGTATATCTGCCACATACAATGCTGTTTTAACCCTCTCTCTGGGCAGGTTAATTATGGTTTCACAATTAGGGTTTCACAAGGTGCATTGCCTTGTGGGATGTTAAGCGGTCAAACAGACCGCTGAACATCCTTATAGTTCATGTGTTCAGCGAACACACGAACTAGCGATGTTCGAGTCAAACTCGCACTTGACTCGAACATACTGCCCATCCTTAATATGGACAAGCTAGCCCCCTTATTGTAAAAAGCGGTCATTATGACATCGCAGATGCTTAGCTATGATAGGGAAGGGATAGGAAGAGCTGCTGATAAGATGCATAGGAATAGTTTAGTATAGGACTTGTAGGCACTGGTGTCTTAGCATAAAATTGCAACTGTTTCTGATTTGAAGGAACTGTCCCTTATTTGAAACTAAGCAAAACTAAGTTGGGAAACTTTTTGCTGTTCATTTGAAACTAAATCCCTCTGTTCCAGTTGTCCCTATTTTAGTTTGGTGTACAGATATCTAACACATGTTCTATTTAACTACCAAAAGTGTTATTCTGCACTAAAACTTTAATTTTATCTCTTAACTATCTTGTTTCTATTTTGAAAAGAGTTGTGGAATGGCTTTGTAATTGGTTGTTAATATTTTGAATGTTATCCTTTTGGAGGAATTGACAGAGGGGAATTGCAGACACTGAGCAGTTAGTTAGCTGGATGAGTCTGGCGGCAACATTCATGATAGACTGTAGAAAGGATAGTCTGTGTAGTGGTAAGCCAATGAGGAGGGATTTGCAATAGTCGATGATAGACATGTGCACTGCCAAAAAATTTGTTTAGTTTCGTTTCGTTTTAAATTCGGATTTGTGTTATTTCGTTTTTCAGGATTCCGGTGTGAAAGTCAATTCGGAGTCGGAATTCGGATTCGGACGAAATTCGGTAGCGTTAGTACGAACGTTCGTTTCGTTTTCTTTTCTTATTCGTTCCTTATTCGTTTCTTATTCGTTTCGTTCGTTCGTTTGCCGCAAAAGTGACATTTGAGGGGGAAAAAATATTTTTCTCCTCTAATGTCACTTTGCTCCAACGAACGAAACGAATAAGAACAGAAAACGAAACGTTCGTACTAACGCTACCGAATTTCGGAAATGGAAATTCGGATTCGTTTGCATTCGTTATGTCTGTAATTCGGAATTCGGATACATCCGAATGTCCGAAAATTCGTCCGAATTTCGATTCGGAACGAAACGAATCGCACATGTCTAGTCGATGAGACGAGAGATAACAAGTGAGTGGATGAGTAGTTTTGAGGTTTCATTGGTAGGGGAGGAAGGGAGGAAGGGGGAGTATTTTGGAGATGTTATGAAGGTGAAAGCGGCAGGATTTGGATAGTGATTGGATGTGTGGCAGAAAGGCGAGGTCAAGGATGACACCTTGGCATGGGGAGGAGGGAGGGATAATTGTGTTATGAATTCTGGGTTTAACCATTCATTTTGTGGCATAAAGTATAAATTACTAATTGTTCACATAACTTGGAGTGTTGGATTGTGGCAAGGGTGTCTCCTTGCTTGAAACCCTAGTAATTCTTATGCCATGACATCCCAAACAGTAAACACTAACAGACTTATACATAATACAGGGTATGATATAGCTACAAAGTCAGAAAATGTTCACTCTCCAGGGAGATGTATGTATGTATGTATGTATAATCATCATTTTGAACACATATATATAAC
>NW_017306383.1:1426091-1427236 GCF_000935625.1 Nanorana parkeri | reverse complement strand
ACATATAGTATTTTACTCTATAAGATACAGATACAAGCTCTGAAGCTGATATGTGATTTCACATTGAAAAAAAAAAGAGATAACTGTGCAGGATAGCAAGCTCTAAAATGATATACTGGGAAATTGAAACCTTTTTCAATTACATTAATCATGCAGCATAGGTATTTGTTAAAGTCAAGACATCACTCTCTGGTGCCTCGTTATTGTAGGTTTAATCCATTTAAAAGTGACATGGGAAGAGCAATGCTGTGCCTCTATTTGTTAGCAGCATGCATCATTAGAGTTTACTGCAGGCAAGTTGAACTGGTAAATACGCCCACACGGTCTTCTATAGGAAAAAACATATTTGAACTTTAAATGTTTATTATGGCATCTTAGCAATGAAATACAACACTAATGGCTGTGAATTTCCAGTCTGATCAGAACCCCTAATTTTAGTTAAAACTTTCAGTGATTTATTACAATAATAAGTAGGGATGCACCGAAATGTAATTTTGAGACCGAAACCAAAAATAAAACGTTTGTCTGGCCAAAACCGAAACCAAAAATGCACGCTGGGACTCCAGTGTTTTGTATTGTTGTAAGCCTTCCCAATGTGCGCCCTGCTATAAAGGCCGGTTATAGATTCATGCATGTACCATTTTTTCTACATTGAATTTTCTACCGCATTTTCAGCCATCATAGCACTTTCGGCAAAATGGCTAAAAGTGCCATTTTCAGACGAAATGTTTCGGCGGCCGAAATTTCGGTCCATCCCTAATAATAACAACTGTAAGGACCCATTCACACCAGTGCACTGGGGTAATGCACATATTACCATGTGTGTTACCCAGTGGCGTAATAACCGGGGGGGCAGGGGGGGCACTTGCGCCGTCACTACCCCCGCCAAACGAAGCCCCTGGCTTCCTCTCTTTGCCACATTCACCCGGCTGTCATCGGGTGGCCGCTCGCTCCTCCGAGGCCACTGCGAGCGGCCCTCTACAGTGCCTGATTGGAGGGCGCATCTGCCTGATCCAGCCAGCCCGGATCGCATAGCGGCGATCCGGGCTGGCTGCATCAGGCAGACGCGGCTCCCCAATCAGTGGCCTCGGAAGAGCGAGCGGCCGCCCGATGACAGAGCCGGGTGATCGTGTCAGAGAGAGGGA
>NW_017306383.1:1398965-1425773 GCF_000935625.1 Nanorana parkeri | reverse complement strand
GGGGCGGCGAAAAAAATGTTCTGCCCCGGGCGCCCATAACTCTGGTGACGCCACTGGTGTTACCACAAAGCACAGTAACACATGGTTCATGCATTGGTGCAATGTGGGGCTTATTATTGGGAATGGCACCCCAACTCACCTTAAAAACACACCACAACAATGCACATAAGCCCATTTGTCGCATACATATATACAGGCACCTACAGGTGACAGCATGTGATTATTGCTAGTGTGGGTGTCAACAAAAAGATAGTACCTCTAATAAACTGCAGGTTGTTAGCAGATATGAGACACCACCATTTCTGTAAATTAAAAATTGTTTCTTAAAACAAAGTTTGAGTTTAGCATTCTTTAAATTCACAATTTGAGACAAAAGTTTCTTCAGAGTGTAGAGGGTTGTATTCTCCCTTTATAAATAAAAAAAATGAAAATATACGTTGTCCAGCTCTCTTTGACAAAGTTTGGGGACCGTTGACTGCCTTTGCTCACACTATAGCTGATTCTTCTTCATAATAGGATCCATTAGAACCTGTATTGAAAGCTCAGTGGGAGTGGGTCTTATTAGTTCCCCTTTTTATACCTAATAATTCCATGCTAACTATACAATTGGAAGGTAGGTACGTGCACATACCTTATGTATCACGTCAATGGCTTTAATATACTAATTGTACACCCCTAGATTGCTACCACATGCTTTCTTACATTTCGGTACCTATGGGTTTTACTGCTGACTGTGTGCCAGTTGCAGAGATTTCCTCTTTTTGTTGTCTTGTGGATACGGAATGATTGGTGTAAACACCTCCCTGGCCCAGTCTGCTGATTGGGAAGTGAGGGAGGAGCAGCAGACTGAATCGGTCATCTCTCTGCTCACTTTGCTTCCTCCTTATGTCAACATGCTCCGTATCAGCAAATTTGAAAGCAACACGCCTGACTGGACTCCTAGTACTGCCCCTTCCTTGCCCAGTCTGAGTTCTACTGAACAGGAAAGAGCAATGATGTACATTGACTATAGAAAGCAATCGCATTTAATATTTTAGCACTTTATTGTAATCTCTTTACTGTAATCAGGCAAATGAGAGATTATCAGGTCTGTTCACAAAAGGGTGAAGAGTTTGGAGGAAGCGGGGGAAGTGAACAATCTAGGACAACATAGCTGAACTGGAAAGAGAGCTGAATTGGAGAATGTTTCTAGTTCAGCTATGTTGTCCTAGATTGTTCACTTCTCCTGCCTTCTCCAAACTCTTCACCTTTTTGTGAATCGACCTGTATGTCCATAGTTCTGAGCAATTATAGACATTGTCTTGCCCTGGTGCACATTTGTGGTCCCTGTTAATGACCTTGGCAGAAATCATTGGCAAAGATTCCTTTCCAAGATGAAGTAACTCTCATATGCATGTGTGGGAGGTACGCCATTTGGCCTTGGCCAACCAGTTTGCTGGACACTCGAAACTCGGAAGTGAGGGAAGAAAGTGCGGACATCGCAGTGCTGAAGGGGATTGCTTTAGCAGGTAAGACTGCCATTATGTGCCAATATTTTCTTTCTTTATTTATTTTATTTATTATCGATATTTATGTAGCACAGACAATTTACATAGCGCTTTACACAGTGCACATTCACATCAGTCCCTGCCCTCAAGGAGCTAACAATCTAAGGTCCCTATTTCCCATTTTTTTCTGCTTCTAACACATCAACTTTCAGGGACAAAATGTTCACTTGCTGCCTAATATATCCCTCCCACTTCAATTGTGCCATTGTCAATGGTCATAATGCTATGGCTAATCGGTGAGTGTGTGCCTGTGTATATATATATATATACCCGGACAGTAGGACGCAGGGGTTCTGTGACAGTAGCTGCAGTTCCTGACAGCCGAGACAGGTGGCGTTGTGATTACAGTGCCACCTGTCTCAGTGATCACACAGAGCAGACGAAGAACGGACATTCTTTGTTTGCTCTACGAGCTCTATGGTCAACTCCTATGCCGTGGGGGACCCGGAAAACCATGGAAGGGGGGGACCCGGACACGATCGCCGCTGCGTTTGATACAAGCGATCTGATTAGATCACTTATATTAAACGAGCGGCGGCCCCACGCTGTACATTTAGCTCTGCTTGTCCGGAGCAGGGCTGAATGTACAAAAAAACTACTCGCCCGGTGCCCAAAACTGCATGTGCCGGGCGCCGGGCGGGTAGTTTTTTTGTACATTCAGCCCCGCTCCGGACAAGCAGAGCTAAATGTACAGCATTTGCCTTAACATACAATGTACCACCCTTAAGATCTTACATTTTTTGTTAGGGCAGACAGTTCTGCACATCTCATTTACAAGTGATATCTGCCAGTACAGTACAGACAAGGTTAATTATGGTAAACATAACTCTCCAGCCCCCTCCTTGGCGTAATATAAGAGAAAATGTAAATAAGATTTTTCAGCCAGGAAAAAGCAGGTAAAAAATGTAAGCCGCAAATTTAAATAATATGCTATGTAAAGGGGAACATGTAACAAATAGAAATAGGTGTTATCCCTATCTGGCTGCAAAATTGGAAATACACTGACTTCAAGATAGCAACTTCAACACATCAGCTGTCACAGGTATGCTAAGAGAGCTGGCACATTATGACATCGGTAGCATGAAATGTCTGGTGTGAGACATGGGAAGTTTGTATGTCTGGAACATCAGCAGCATGCCTTCTAGATGCAGCACATTAGCTGAATGGAAGAGCAGATGATCAGCATTTCAGCACTGCTAACCTCATCATTAGCAGCAGAGACAACAGAAGCCTGCCATTTGGCCTTGGAAATTATCACAGAGAGATACTAGCGGCAGTTGGGGTGGGAGTGGGACTAAACTGAACAGATGCATTGAGCAGAAAGCACAACCAATATGTTAAAAAGGAGAATTTAGTAAATTGTGAATAGATCATCTTTATTTATATTTATAAAAAAAACAATTATTAATTATTATTATTATTATTATTATTATTATTATTATATATTTAGAGAGCCCATGATTGGCCATTAATGTATCCCACAAGCTCATGTACAGACCCCTTTAATTGCACTTGTTCTAGCCAATGTTTGACCTGAGGGCTTGTACCAACTGATGCTGGCCATGCAGTTGCCTTGTTTACCAGAGGTGACCGATGTAATTATTAGAAAGGATTCTGTAACACTGCAACATGATATTGATAAGCAAATAAAACACTTGGGCTAGCTTATGTTCAGGGAATTGTAATGGCAATTTAATAGATGTGTTCTTAAGCAGTATTTTAATCTGTGGGTCAGCATTGCAGTTACTAGATACCATCTGTGCTGTGTGCTGCAAATGCTTTTTATACAATTTTATTAAGTACATGCCTGAAAGAAAAGCATAAGAAGACTATAATTTTTTTAGATTAATCTAAAAAAAGAGTATTAAGACCATTGCAGTGAAAAATGAATGGATGCAATAAAAAAATAGATACTGCAATAGAATCAAAGTGGATCTAAACCCAAATATAAATATATATATATACACATTGCAGCCTACAAGTTCTTATATGTGGTGGCTGCATTAGTTTTCTTTTTTTTAAGGCTTGTTTACCTGTATTTTCACCTAGTAATCCTATGAATAACACACTTCCTGTCCCTTCATGTCTACACTCATTTCTCCATTGTATTTATGGAAGGAGCCATGGTTGTCGCACGGACTGGGCTTCAAACATGTCTTCCTTGGTTCATCTCCATTACATGGGGGTGATGGGATTAGTTAGATGATAACATTGATTGTGTGGAAGGACGTGGCAATAACACTAACGAGCCAAAGGATCCAGCTGTAGCTTCGGCTGATCCTTTGGCCCGATTTGGCCGCCGAGGCACTTTGGTTCAGTCGAACCAAAGGGCTTCTGTACGGGCTATTCACAATAGCCTGTACATCAGCCGAAGGCAGCTAATTGGCTCAGCCGAGCCAAACCCATATGCTGCGGCTCGACTGAGCCGTTGACAGCCGAAGCGGGGAGAAAGGTCAGCCGAAGGTGGCCGGCTCCGCCCAGTTGTTTTCATATGCCCAGGAACTGCTGGAAGACTCTGGCAGGTGCCGGCCACATGTAAACATTTGGGCGGAGCTAGTGGTGATGTCACTGCTAGCTCCGCCCAATTGTTTATATTTTGGCTGCATCTGTCATTCTTCATTCTGCGGCGTGGTATTCGTCACGTGCGGTCGAGTCGGCGGGCGTCTTTTTTAAAAATGTTTTATTATTTTTCTATTTCACGTCGTCACCATCGCGGACAACGTTGGACATCGTGTTTGACCTTAGGATTGCGTTGGTGGATCCATTTGGGGGGGAGGGTTTAATAAAGGACTTGCCAAAAATCCTGTGGTCAATTTAAGGATTTTTGATTAAAGTCTGGTGTTTTTATTTGACTTATTTAACCCTTTCGTGAATGGATAGGGGTACAAGCACCCCTTACTCATTCACAAGGGAGGTGCATCGGGGTGCCCCTTTATTAAAGGGGTACCTTGATGTGAATAAGCCCCCTAGCCCGTACCCCCACAACCAACGCCCCAGGGCTTGTGTGAAAGAGGCCCTTGCCTCTATCGGCACGGGGACAAGGTGCTTTTCCAGGGGGGACTCTGGAAAAGCACCCTGCTTGTGCTGAAGAGCATGTGGCCTGGTATGGCAGGGAGGGGGGGCACTTTCTCCCCCCCCCCCCCTTCCTGCCCTGCCAGGCCTGTGCTCAGATCAAGGGTCTGGTAGGAAATTTTAGGGAGGACCCCACGTCTTCTTTTTTTCTCCATTGTTTGGGGTGGGGTTCCTCTTTAAAATTTCTATCAGACCTTAAGGGGCTGTTATGACTTTGGGGGGAACCCTACGCGACTATTTTTTTTCTTTAACTTGGGGTCCCTCCTAAAATTCCTACCAGACCTAAAGGGTCTGGTATTGTTTGGGAGGGAGACCCTACGCTGTTTTTTTAATTATTTATTTTAAAAAAATGTTTTTATTAATTTTCTTAACTTTTTGAAATGTTTCTTTTTTTTACATTTATTTAACAGAAGTGGTTAAAACATTTTTAACAGCCAGCGATGGCTGTTAATGTACAAGCGATCTATACAGCCGCCGGATCGTTTGTACCAAGCGACGCTGTCCCCCCCGCCATGACCGCCGTCGGCTGGGCTCCGCTGTCCCCATGTGACGCCCGGGACGGCTCAGCTGGTCTCCCCGCAATGATCGGAGAGAGATTCAGAAGCTTCCAGCCGCTGATCTCTCCCCGAACACTGAACCCGGAAGTGATGTGTATTACATCACTTCCAGTGTCACTATTTACAGCTCTTAGAGCGAGGAGAAGAAGCTGGGGAAGCAGATCTCTGCTTCTTTGGGGTCCCTAGGTGACATTAGGGGTCTAAAAGACCTCTGATGTCTCCATAAAGAGGACCTGTCACACCCTATATGCTATTACATAGGGGGCTTGTTATCCCCCTATGTGATAGCAATCAGGTTAGTGTTAAAACAAAAGTGTTTAAAAATGTAAAAAAATAAAAGTAACATTAGAAAAATAAAAAAAGCAAACTTTTTTTGTTAAAGTCCCCCGCCCCCCACATGCACGCACATACACACGCGTTGGTGCGCCTACGTGCGAAAACAACAATTGCGCTACACGTTACATATCGCCGCAAACATCAGAGAGAGAGAGAGCAATAATTCTAGGGCCATCAACCACTGTTAACACTAAACTGATGAGCGGTAAAAGCGTTTAAAGTGTTCCCTATGGGAAATTTGGGGTATTAAAGTTTTTGGCGGCTTCACAGGCAAACGCAATTTTAAAGCTTGACATGTTTGGTCGCTATTTACCCGATGTGACCCCGTCTTTTATATAAACATTTGCTCATATACCATGCGACATTAAAAATTGCAACTAGCACTTTTTTATTCTACAGGGCCTCTGCTTTCAGAACATATATCATTGTTTGGGGGTTTGAAGCTGTTTTCTAGACAAAAATGTATATTTTTCATGTGTGCGCAAATAGTAAGAAATTGCTTCGGACAGCAAGTGGTTAAATAATTTATAAACATTTTTTTTCATTTGTTTGAGGCTGGGTTCACACCTAGGCGTATTAAATATGCGCGATTCGCGGTAAAAAAAAAGTGTGACAAATGCGCGATTCCGAGGGCTACCTGGCTGTATCCCAATGGATATGCGCGGCAAACACGCCCCAAAGAAGCTCCTGTACTTCTTTGGGCGTAGGGCATTTTGTAGCGAGTTCATACGGCCTGTAATACGCCCAGGTGTGAACCATACCCATAGGAAATAATGGGATTTCGGTGTTTGAGCGTTTTGCAGAGCGTAGGAACGCACTACAGAACGCCCAGGTGTGAACCAGGCCTAAATGTTTTCTATTCCTATTCTGCTCTGTACCACGGAGGTAGTGAGCAGAATAGTCGAGCCGAATGCTGCTCGGCGGCATTCAGCTATTCACTCACTGCCGTTCGGCCCCTATGAGAATAGGGGCGAACGGCAGTGAGTGAACTGCCGGAGCTTCGGCTCAGCTGATCCAGATCCAGAGTCAACAGTTTCTGCATTTCGGTGTATGGCTGATTTTAGGGTCTCCTTTTTGGGGGAAATAATGGGATTTCGGTGTTTGAGCGTTTTGCAGAGCGTAGGAACGCGCTACAGAACGCCCAGGTGTGAACCAGGCCTAAATGTTTTCTATTCCTATTCTGCTCTGTACCACGGAGGGAGTGAGCAGAATAGTCGAGCCGAATGCTGCTCGGCGACATTCAGCTATTCACTCACTGCCGTTCGGCCCCTATGAGAATAGGGGCGAACGGCAGTGAGTGAACTGCCGGAGCTTCGGCTCAGCTGATCCAGATCCAGAGTCAACAGCTTCTGCATTTCGGTGTATGGCTGATTTTAGCCAATGTACGGCTGAAATCAGCTGTACTGAGCTGAAGTGAATAGCCGAACGACATTCGGCTCAATTCACTTCGACTCAATTATTCACTTGGCTGCCTTCAGCAGCTTTGTGAATAACCCCCTATATTTCTGGCAAGATCATATTTTGCCAGAAACTGCACTTGCAAAATGTAAATGTAAACTAATTTACATTTTGTAAACTAATGCAGCCACCACATCTGAGGACTGCTAAGATATAAAATTAGAATAGAGTTAAACCATTTAGTTCTACCAACATGATATATATTAATGTGCCTCTGTACACACAGAAATATGTTGTTTCCAGTTAAGAAATGCCTTTGTCATAATTTGTTACAATCATTTTGTTGTCAGGGCATATGGTGGAAAATGAGATTGTGCTCATAGACAATACTCTTTTCATTTCTCTGTTATTGCGAAAGCATCACATGAGAGACTTAAATGTGCCAAGTACTAACAAGCCTATAACACACATTAGCAGTGTTTCTCTTCACCTCCTACATAGCAGGGAAATGTCATCACTGTCTTCAACCAAATCTGCTCAGATATTTATTGAGTTACTTCTTTACCCATTCACTGCCTTTTCCTAAAAGTGATTTGTGATATTTTTGGGACAAATGTTCTTTCGCCGTTGTACTTCAGATGAGTACAAAGGTTAGTTAGGCTAAGAATAGGAATAAACCATCAATAATGAGGCTGTTTTTAGCTTCATCTTTCTTTCTATGATTGCATGTTTGAAGGTATTGTCATGTTTAAAAGTCCAATCGCACTATTTATTTACATGTGTCAATGCACACGTTTTTGTGTGTTGAGACGTGCTGTCCTAAGGCAGCCCATTCATTTTGAATAACATGGCAGCACACCTGAAAACATGCAAAAAATTAACTTGCGCCTTTTTTTTCTAACCACCAGTACAACACGACACTACGATGTGCGTTATGGTACTCTAAAGCAAACCTGCAGTATGCAACTCTTTTAGGAGTCTTGGGTGCCATTTAGAAGGAATAGCAAAAAGGAATGACACCGCGCAGCTCTCATTTTGTTGTGGTAAATAGCAGTAAAGCGTGCATTTTACCTTATATCACCAAACCTAATAGTGAGAATGGACTGTAGACTCATAGTCACCCCTGGAGAGGTTCACCCTGCCAACTGATGTATAATTCTTATGACCATCCTAGATTGCGGGTTCAGGGTTAGTTCACACCAGAAACTGCATCACAACTGCGTTCGTCTGCGCAGTTGCATTGCGATCCATTTTGATGCGTTTTGACACGTTTGTGATGCGTTTTTGATGTGTTCCGATGCGTTTTTAAAAAAATGCTAATTAGACAATTAGGTCACTTCCTTTTTCCTGTCAGAAAATTTCCTTTGTTGACAGGCATGGTGATGGTGTTGGCTGTCCCTACAAAGAGGAAGTCCCTGGATGATGTTTTTTTTATTATGCTTTTCGGTGCTTTTGCATGCGTTTTTGATGCATTTTGATGCGTTCCAGTGCGATCAGATGCAGCTAAAATAGGATGAGCAGTATTTTGTCTGACTGCATCTGAACGGACTGCAATGGTGTGAATACAGCACAAGAAAGCCCATAGGAAAGCATTGTGATGTATTTTGGCTGCAGTAGCCAAACTGAACGGACTGCATCACAACTGCATATAATGTGAACGAGCCCTCTAGGTTTAAAGTTTAATAATAGCTCCCATACCTTCCATTACACTGTTGTTGTTGTTGTTGTTGTTCTAATAATGAATGAATGCAGAATATTTGTTGCATTGGTTGATTTAATAAAGATTGGAAACATGCATTGTTATATGGGAGAGTTATTAAAGTGGACATTGCACTTGCAACTAGTTATGGTTAACACTAGAGAGGTCAACCTTCTCCTGGGACCCCCAGCTAGGGTTCGGGTTAGGTTATGATCTACCTGTTAATGTCTGTATCTAATTCTGCCCCTGTTTCCATGGAGTTGCACCACCACTGCTGCAATTGGCAGCGCATTAGCTCACCTGTTGCATTCTATGCAATCAATATTAAACAAAAGATCCAGGGAGGGCTGCCTTCTACGCCCTCATTGGTCTTAGCAGGTGGACAAATGAGTATGAAAAACAGGTTCCTGAAAGATATGAGCGAGTGTTTCAACCTGCTGTACTGTAACAGTGTGGTAGGATGCTTTTTAAAATGAATGGCACTGCAATACACCACACTGCGATTTTTGCATTAAAGTGCATTGCGGTAATGTGGCAATTTACTGCATGTTTCTGCAAGCATAAGTATAAATGAGTCCTTGGTGTATTATTGCAAATCATAATCAAACTAAAAGGAAATGCACATGCACAGTATCTGAAATAATATATGTGAACTATTGTAGTCAGGATATATTTATTTACGGTAAATGTCATGGTAAGCTTAAAGCTTAACTCTAGACAAGCCTAAAACTTGCTCTATACCTGGCTCCACCTGTGCTGAGCTAGGCTCCCAATAATTTTTTTTACTAACCTTTTTTTACATAGACTTTTATACTTTTTGCCACTGTGACATCATCACAGGCTCCTAAATCTTCGTTTTGAAGTGGCTGCTGGGAGGAAGGATTGCAGGAATCCTACATCACTTCTGGTTCATTAAGAAGCACTCTGTAAACTCACAACTCCCAAGAGCCCTCGGTGCTAGCTCTTGGGAGGAGAAGGCTGGGCTGTGGGCTTTCATTGAGACAGAGCTTGCACACATTTCTAATATGGGTGTACTTTGGCAAAGACAGGTGGAGCTGTGGACAGTGACAGAGGAGTTGAGAACTCCTTTCTCAGTTGATGCTTACTAGCACACATCACTGCTTTATACAGGCATCAGTAGTGATGGGAGTAATCGCAGCAGTTTACATGCACACACATATGTGTGTGTCGGTGAACCACTGTGAGTACTTTGAGTTTCTGCACAGAGCCATCCATGCGATCACCTCGAGCACTACCAGAAGTTGTGAAAACGTAAGGAGTGCAGGTGGCCTTCGGAAACAGTAGTGATGGCAGTTCTCAAATCCTCTAATACCGCCTACAGCACAAGTATAAGTCGGCTCTTTTGTATCATGCCTATGCTCAAACACATTGCTTGCACAGGAGGTACTTGTATTGATATAGTAAAGACTGATTTGCAGAACAGAGGTGAACTTGGGTGGAAAGAGGCAGTAATAGCAAAGGTGATTTGCACTTTTGCTAAAGTACACACTTTTATGGTTTGCCTTTTGTTTCCTACTAGTATTTTGTTTTAAATTATTTAAACTGGTATCCATTGTGTGAACGTTTTATGGTACAATGGAATACAAATAAATATTTTGGCATTGGCTGCACTAAGCTGGCTCCATTACCCAGAGTATGTGAAGTTCTGTTGATTTCTAAAAATAACAGCAAATAACAGCAAAAAAAATGTTTGAAAAAACAAAAAAAGGAATGTGTTGTCCAGCATCAGCAAAATCCGACAGTGTGTATTGGACTGTTTAGGGGGTCATAGGGACTTTTACACATGCGCTGATTGAATAACTAAATCAGTCAGGCGTCATGTAACTCCGTTTTGAGCATCCAGCAGTACAAAAACAGAGTTCCAGATAAGGATATAGATGTACAATTTAAATACACATGGCAACAGTTTCAACTGTCAAAGCACACCTGCCAGACAGCACAACCAGGTCCATCACTTTCAATGTAGCAGCAGCACAGCTTGGTCAAAAACACTGGGTCAAATCCCATTCACAGCTTGCTGATTAGACAATGGAGAAGCACCAGTACACCGATGAGATCATTCCTCTGCTTTCTGTCAGCATGTTTGAATTATAGGAGGATATTACCTGACAGATTTACTTACGTTCTCCAGTTGCATTGGATAATGCAGTTAATTATTAAGTCGGTGAATACACACTCATCATTAGTTTGTTTTTATATCTGCCCAATCTTAAATAGAGTAAGATGATGTTTTATGACGCAGAATGTTGTTACTGAATAAATAAAGGCAGGCAACTCCACTACAAGATCATTTCCTTCTAATAGAAGAGGTGTATTAGTTTGGATGATTTAAAAATGACAGATTCTGTGTATGTCTGCAGCTGCTTGCTCCAAAGCGTCACTAAAAGATTAATATTTTAATCTAACTGCTGCCTAATAATTGTGGAAGAGGACACCTTTATTTTCTGAAACCTTATCGGAAAATAAACCACACAGACCAGACTGTTTTTGTTGACCAACTACAGTATATTTTTTCATTTTATTTTCATTTTTTAAGTTAGGAGAGTGAGTGTTACATGAACCTGGATGTCTGATAATGACACTGCAAAAATATTTCATCTCTGCGACCAAATATATATGGAATAAAATGCATTACTTTGTACTGGAAGAAATTCTCAGAAAAAAATATTCAAAGTTCTTGATAATTCTTGAACCAACACTAGAAAACTGCAATTAATTAATTAAAATGTTGTCTATTTAAATCAGTTTTTCTTTGATATATTCACTATTAAAAAAAAAAAAAGAAAACTGTGCAGCCCGCTTGTGAAGAAAGTAGGAATATCATTTTCATGGAGACGACACAGTGACCTCCTAATTCTTATTGCCATACGTCTTCTCGGCAGCGATGGCTATTCGTGTTCTGCTGTTGGCCCTTTAATTTCTTTTCCTCTTACCTCCTTAATGAGAGAATGATTTGAGGGAGCACGCTAATGTAGTTATGTCGGACCCCAGCTCCCAAACGCCACAAGTTTTTATTGGAGAGGGAGCTGTGCTGCAGGCATTTGTGATATGTGTTGAATAGGGGAGTATAGGGAGTATGTTGTGCAGTATATTGTATGGTTTTGTCTGTGGAATGTGAGGGGTTGGGGGTTGGTTGCTGGCTGCCTGACAAAGACTATATTGTGGAAGATTCCTATGTGCTTGTGACTCTGATACCCAGGTGCCCAGGGGCTCATGAATTCTCTCTGTGCTTTTTGTGCAGCCTACTGCCATATGCATTCTTAGACCCTCTTCCCTATGCTAGCGAAGATGAGCTTAACCTACTCTATTTTGCCCCGGTGTCCCACAGTACTGAATTGAATAGGGAAGGGGTGGAGTGTGAAGGCATAAGGTAGGGTATGGCTAATATTCTGCTGAGCCTATATGTAGAATAGAGATGCGCACTATTTATCTAATTTGGCTATTTATAGTAGAATGCAAGTGACAAGGCTTTGGTGGTCTGCTGCTGATGAAAGCGTAATTAATTTATGATGGTTTGCTACTAAGAAAAGACAAAGGGCTTTTGGTTGTCTGCTAATATTAGAAGAGAAATATCTGTAGGTGGTGTGTTACTATTAAAATGGAAGTGGCTTTTGGTGGACAATTACTAATGACAGGGAAATGGCTTTTGGTTGTCTGCTAATATTAAAAGAGAAATGTCTTTAGGTGGTCTGCTACTGTTAAAATTCAAATGGCTTTTGGTGGCCTGCTACTAATAAAAGGGAAATAGCTTTTGGTGGCCTGCTACTAATAAAATTAAGATGACTTTTTGGTGGTCTGATATTATTAAACGTGTTTACTCTGTAGTATTCTACTGTTTCTTAAATCGATTTTACAGGTAAATACAGATGCAAAACATAGTGTAAAGCCCTTAAGACCCACTACATACATGCAAGATGGCCACTACTGCTGTACAGGGGTTGATGCGGGTGGCTTGCTGTTTGTACCTGTACTTGTAGTTGAAAGCATAGCTGCTATCTAACTTTGCTGCTTAAAAAATGCCCATTCTGGCCATGCCTAGATTTCTCAGCGGATTCCTTCATGTGCCATTGTCCTTTCTAGGTGCTTTTTGGGCCTGGGCAAATTACAGTTCTAGCAATACCCATGAGAGCTTGCCTTCCAAATTCTGGGGCAAAAATGTAGGTTCACTTGTTTGTGACATGTAATCCATTCACTCTTAGGAACAAAAAAAAATAGCCAAAGAAAATGTATATTACATAAAATGTAACATATTTACTTCAATAACTTGGCTAATACATTATGTAATCAGCATTTCTGCCGTTAGTCTGAACAATTTAGAAGCAATAAAATGACTCTTACATTTTTATTTTTATAAATGATGATCCAATTGCTTCTTGTAAATGAATATTTTAATGTTGTAAACAGTCTTCTATCTTGGCAAAAAAACAGTGTTGGAGTATTATGTAGACAAGTAGTTGGCTTATCCCTGCATCTTACCTGCCTTTTCCACAGTAATTGGCGCTGTCAATTTTACTCCCGTAAGTCGATCGATTCTCCAGCAAGCAGAGAGAATATCAAAAGCTGTACTATGATGGAGCTATTGAATCCTGAGAATTGATTATTTCTTTTGGGCTCAGTTAATTAGCTGCATATACCCATATTTGTATTAATTATAGCAGCAATATAAAGGCACAGAAGTGTAAAAGGAAATGTACTACCTTGTTTAATTTTATAAGAGTGCATGTATGATTTTATGAGTATTCATTAGGCTTTAGTATTTTTTAAGTATCCCATTCATCACAACCCAGAATATTGTTTATTGGACTAATGAAAATTTAGTTTATGCTTTTTTATTGCTCGTTTAATTTCATCCATGACTGATAATGACTTTTCATAGACGATTTAAACTTTCATAGTGGTGGGGATTATTGCTAATGTTTATGGAACTATGAAACTAATTTTTAAAGATTTTTTTATGTTTTATTTAGGGATGCACTGATATCGATACAAGTATCGGGGCAGATACCGAGTACTTGCACTCACCCAAATGCTCCGATACTTACCTCTGATACTAGAGCTTCTGGTCAAAGGGAGATTACCTCTGACCAGCAATGCTGCAAGGGTACAAGGAGCTGGCTTTCCGGCCAATCAGGAAGCTGGGTAATGACTCGCCTCCTGTCTTCCTGATTGGCCAGGAAGCCGGCTCCATGCTGTTTGGCCTGCTCAATGCTGATAGAGCGGGAAGCCAGCAGTAACAGTAAGGAGCCGCTTCCCAGCCAATCAGATAATGACCTTCCTCCCGGCTTCCTGATTGGCCAGGAAGCTGGCTCGATGCTGACTGGCTGGGAAGCTGGCTTCCTGGCTATTCAGCATCTGTAGGTGTTCTATCACTTCTGAAAAGTGTCCAAACAGTATGGAGCCAGCTTCCTGGGCAATCAAGAAGCCAGGCTGCTCTATGCTAGCGGAAGTACCGGTATATACATATACATATCGGTACTCAATACCCAAAAAAACGTTATCGGTGCATCCCCAGTTTTATTGTTCTGTTTTTGATTGTGGTTTTTATATACTGTATGCCAGTTGTCCAAATAAAGTTAGCTTGCAATTGGTAAATTACAAAACAAAGTGTCCATTGGCTAAGCCCTAGTCATACATTATTAGGAGTACCTCAAATCAAAAAAATGTAATACACCAACCAGCGCCAGGAAGACCATCCACAAGCAAGAACCCCCCCACTGCGCATCCAGCCTCTGCTCCAGTCAGGGAGTCCAGAAGGCTATATAGAAAAACAAAAAACAACCGGGCGAGTAAACAAAAATATATATACTCACAAAATAGGCAGTATATAAAAACATAAAAATGGACTGACAGTCCTTGATTGAATAGCTGCTGTGGATGTGACAGATGGAGAGATCAAAGAGACACCCAGGAGACTCTGTTCTCCTCACAGAGTTGATTTCTGTCCCCTAGTGCAGTACCCGGACCCCCATACACCTTTTATGGCCAATAACTTGCATACCGTGTTTCCCCGAAAATAAGACACTGTCTTATATTTTTTTGGGCTCAAAAAAAACACACTAGGCCTTATTTTCGGGGTAGGTCCTATTTTCGGGGAAACAGGGTATAAGCCCTCTTAAAGGGGACAATAATTTTTGAAAGTTCTACCCCTATTGACTTGCATTGAGTTTGAGTTCAAACCTTTCGGACGTTTGAATGTTCGCATATGAACCGAACTCAGGCCTGTTTGGCCCATCACTACGAGCAACCAACAACATCTGAAATATTAGGTTTTTTTTGTTGGACTGAGGATTTCATTTTGTTCAATACATTTTTATTGATCTTAATCAAATTTCTTTTTGTTTGAACAATGCACAGTTGATTTTTAGACCATTAAAATCTTTGAAACAATAAAAGCAATAAAAGACTAAAAAGTTTTTGTCACTTTTTTACATTTTTATTATGCCTAAGAATGGACGTCAAAAGAATAATTCAAAGAGAAAAATCAGTGGCTTTTTTTAATCAAATCAAAACATTTTTTTTACAATATCTATACACAACAGAATGCGACAAGCAAATGTGAAAGACTAAAGCATTATCAAGATACCCTCTAAAGCCTAATGGGAAATTTAAGCATCTCACACCTCACCTCATCTTTAACTCTAAGTTCCTATCACAAATCTATAGCAGTTTCAGATCTGCTGCCAATAAAGTATGTTTTTAATTTCTTCGCCCTCAAGTTGTTACGGAACCACTGCAGTATATTACCCAATAAATGATGTTCTATGGCAGGAATACTGTAGATCCACATGAAAAAATAAACATTTTAATAAAATAGTTTTATGTTACTGCCAATAGGAAAACATTATATAACTTTTTGATGGGCAAAGGGCTGTGGCTAAATGATCACCACATTTGTCTTCGGGAGCTGGGATCCTGGGTTTAATTTCCAGTAAGGACACTATCTTCATAGAGTTTATATGTTCTCCCTCTGGGTCAAGGCAAGACTGGGTACCCTTGGACTGGAGGGGCAAACCCAGCACACTAGTCCTTTAAATGTTGGCAGCGGTTTCCTCTAAGTGTAACATGCAAATTGTGCCATATTACCACATTGATTGGTGGGCATGGTGAAAGGTGGGTGTTCTTATAGGGCATGTTTTGTTGCGACACACCCTTTTCACATCTTCTAGTGCCTCTTTCCATCATTGCGGCTGCTAGCATCGGTTCACATGACGTTTCAGAGCTGTAAAGAAAGTTGGTGCAAGAGAACTTCCCTATACTAGATACTGTGATCATAGGTCTGAACAAGAAGCAGGTGGTTATATTTATAAAGCAGCATGCGTCACTGCAGGTTACGCTCTGATCATGGTCTGAATGATGAATGACCACCAGGCCAAAATACAGTATGTTATCATACTGGATCTATGTTGATTTTGTTTTGCATTATAAAAACATACAGATAGAGAAATTATCCTTACAGGAGATCATATATTCTTTTCTTCCTGTACAGTCTTTGATGTTAGTGGCTCATATTTATATAGTGCCGACAATTTATGCAGCACGTTTACACAGTGCACATTCACATCAGTCCCTGCCTTACAATCTAAGATCCCTATCGCACATTCATACATACAGGGCCAATTTAGACAGAAGGTAATTAACCTACCAGCATGTCTTTGAAGAGGAAACCGGAGTACCCTGGGCAAACCCATGCAAGCACATATATGAAACATGCAAACTCATTGCAGATAGTGACCTGGCTGGGATTTGAACCAGGGGCTCCCTGGGCTAACCACTACACTACTGTGCTGCCCATCAATGGCTTGGTAAATCAGTGTGCTAAAAAAGCAATATCCATCCACAAAAATATGTAAATATGAATATTGATTGATTTAATATGTAGGGACTCTGCCAAAAGCTGGAATGTCACAAGTCTAAGTTTGGTGTTGTATCTAGGCTAAAGCCAACCTGAGCTTTGATTTTTTACATTATTGGGTTCAATGGGTTTTCCTTAAGCCCAGGACATTGTTTGCTTCTGCCTGCTCATGACACAGCAAATGGCATGAGGCATTACAATGTTGTACGGTATGAATATGCATTCTGGCCAATCACTGAGAGGTGTATGCCACTGATGTGAGCTGACGAAGAAGATAAATATTAGAGGAGACTTTCTAGAAGCGTCCTTCCCTCCCAGGCTTTTCCTGGTGAGGATGTGTGTGTGTGTATAGGGTTCAGTCTAGACCTCCCAGGCCTGCTGCCCGAGATGGGTGTAAGTTCAGATGTCGTTACTACTCAGGCCTGCTGCCCGGGGAGGGTATATCTCCAATTCTGTCTGTGGAAGGAAGCTGAAACATAGTTCTGCTTAGTCAATTGCCCATCTCAACCTAAGTCCACAGCTACAAATTGCTGGTCTTAGCTGTAATATCTCTTATGATGAATGATGGAACTCAGCTGCGGAAGTCTTCTTCAACAGAACTTTTACTTTAAGATTATGACAGTCTCTTTTAACTAAGGTTGTATCAATGGTAATGTTTGCATCACATCACAAGAAAAATAAATTAATCATACTGAATGCCTCTCACTGCTGAAATCATTCCAATGTTCAGTTCACATGACAGGATTGAAGCAGTATGTAACAAAACTGTTGTAATGTTCCTCACATCACACGTTGTTAGTTTGAAGTCAATAAAAAGTAATAATCCGTTTGTAAGGTTATCTTCACACCAGAAGATAATTGTCTGAAGACAATAGTTAGTAATAGTCAATTTGTAAAGTTATCCTCACATCAGCAGGGTTGTGGCATTAGCTTGAAAAGCATGTAGTAGCAGAGGCAACTTGTAATAGATGATTAACACAACAAGTTTAAAAGTCATACTGCATTGTGTGCATTTCATCAGCTAATGAGCATTAGCCTGTGGCAAAGGGATAAAAATACTGAGCATCCACTGAGAAGATACTATACAGTGGAGAGTACTTTTTCTGCTTTTTTTTGTGTTATCCTGGCCCCCAGCCTTCTATAGGTGTTTGAGCTAATAAAATCTACAAAAACAGCTTTGAAGAAGTGGTGATCTGTCTGGTGGGTCGAGTGTTTGGGTACAGCTAGAGGCCAAAAAACTAGTAGACAGGCTAGGTGGACCCATAAAATTCAGCAGCTCCTGGGAGGGGGGTTGTAATACATTTAAGAAGATTGAAATATATTATGGTTTCTATATTCTCTGCCTTAATCCTGTAACGAATAATTCACTAAAAGTCACAAAGCAGCCACCGCTCATATTCCTTGTCCAGCGACCATGCAGCCCCATCCCTCATGCCGGTGCAGGCAAGAAAAGCACGCTGCAGCTTGTTACTGGTTCTCGCAGAAACAATTGCCCACACAAACGACTGATATCACAAACTGCACGATGTTTATTCCCGAAGTCAAAACAAGCTTCTGCAACTCTAACATGTCTTACCAAACAGCTTATTCATAGAGATGGAGAGATTACACAGATAACATTTAAAAATAGTTCCATTTCCCCATGTCACATATGTAACTAATATTAATTATTATAAATATAATAATATGAATTAAATAAATATAATATGATGAATTCAATAGTTGTAAAATATATGTCACTGATTGCTTCCCTTTTCTATAAGATTAATTGTAAGTACAGAAACCAGAATCAGATTAACATTAATCAAAGTAGCATAATAACATTAGACATCTATCCCTACCCTATTATTCACTGTAGATCTGCTTTAGAAAGGAGCATGTACTGTGTCTAGGCAAGGATCTGACTATTTAGGGCAACTCAAGTAGAGCAATATTATTTAGGGCAGTGAGCAATAGGAAGTATAAGTGCATATTATCTGCACAGAAATTTGACAACTTCTCCATGGAAATTCTCCATGTGCCCAGCTTTCTCAGGAGGCAGCAGGGAAGCACAGTGAAATCACTCAACAAGCATCGGAAAGCCAGGACCAATGTAATTTTTTAAATCTTGTTTTTTGTAAGCACTTCCTTTTTGAGGGTTTTTCCCCCCACGCTATTTTTGTTTGGGGGATGAAGGACTGACTGTAAAGCTGACCTTACATTTTTGATAGCAGGTCTGCTTTAACACCTTACCCCTAAAATAAGTTATTAAGGCCTACCCCCTCAACATTAAACACTTAACTATTAACCTGCCCCTTAAATAACTTTTGCCAAATAACATTCATGACCCCCCCTTAACCCTAGCTCCAACATTTAACTCCTAAAGTGTCTATAGGAATGTAAGCCATAACATTAACTATTTTCTGCATACTCAAATCATTCTGAACCCAAAGCCTCTCTGCACCAAAAGCATACAATATAAACGTTGAGGTCCAGGCAACACTGAGATTTTGCCATGAGAACAAACTGTTCAGGGGAAGATAGTCTCCACATTTTTGTCAATTCAGGTACTCGTAAAGGATAGTACAATACAGAAGGTTTCACCAACACTTTTACCAACTAGTCACCACAAAAACAATGTATAAACTGTTTCAACAAATTGTGTTAAAAACAGGGTTTTTTTTGCATACTTTTGCAAAAGCCCCTCTGCAAAAGTGTAGTTCCTAACTCTAGTCTAACAGAGCTCCTAATATGAAATGCGTATAGTAATAAATAAACTGAAAGCAAGTAGGTACCTTCCTTTATGCAAGAAGCTCAGACATATTTATTGGCAGCTGAAGACCTCCAGTGTGTATCTGCACCAAATCCAACAGACCAAAATAAGTGACAGCCATTCAGAATAATTTATATTTTCAAGGGAAATCTGGCTCTGACAGTAACACAGTATTTTGCACTGCAAATCTGTGCTGTAAATAGAATTGAACTGATGTATAATCTTGCAAATTCTACTGCTGTGTTGTATCCTAAAATTCATCACAGGTTTACAAATTCTATTTTTGAACATTGCTGTGATATTTTTTTGCAAAGCCATTATATGAAGCATCTTTCTCCAAATTTTATTGGTTAAGTATCCAAAATGGTAAACTAATAATGTATCCATGAAATTGCTACAGGCGTGAAAAATGACTGGCACCATAATGCCTGTTTAAGTTCCAATAATTCAGACAAACAAAGCATTCCGTAATTCTTTGTTTTCCCAAATGAGATAAACCAAAACGTGCCACTGTTCAAAGTAGATACTTGAAAAGCCTGCACACAATAATTTTTATGTTCTGGTTTATCAAATCCAACTTGACAGAAAGGTTTCAAAGGACAAAGGAAATGTTTTGTAGAATTATATTATTGTGCCACATAGAAAGTATATCTGTAAAAAATAAGTCAAGGCAACTGGACTTTTTTTTTACAGATATACCATGACCTGGATGAATGAGAACCTTCACAGACACATAGAAAGTATATTTATCCTGTTGCCCCCTGCCCCATTCTAACCCCCACACCCCTGATGTACATCTGTCTGAATCAAATAATCATGGCTCACAGAAATCTTGAACTCCTCTGACTGAAATCTTCTTTCTGCTAGCAGTGTTTATGCATACTAGAAACCCATGGACTTCTATGGCCCTATCTCCTGGCTGGCATGTGTTTCATGTGGAGACCCTAGCACTGGGCCCCATGGAGTCTGTGGGGGTCTAGTGCTAAGGCTCAAGAGAAAGAAAGGAAGATTCAACATAGCATAAAATGTACGAGTCAGGAGTGTGCAGTACATAGTGAAGTGGGCATAAGATTTCAGCCAGAAGCACTGAACATCCCTGCAGGCCACTGTAATCCAATGCACTGGTTGGTTGCCACTGATAACCAATGCTAGTTGGATTTTTTTTGCTGTCACTTGTGGTCACTGTCAGCATCATGAGTTTTCAATGTTTTTGGAAGATCTTTTTACAACTAATGACTATGAACATTTAGGGGCAGGAGGGAATCATATTGGCACTGACCACCAATAACTGTGGGTGGAATCTTATTGCCACATACAACCAATAATCGGGGGTATTTTTTACTGCCACCGACCACCACTGCTTGTGGGGTAGAGATCTTCTTGCTCTCAGCATCAATTATTTTTTGGGTACTTTTTACTGCCGCTAACCTGAAATGTAGGTGGCACTATGTTACATTCTCCTGACCACTGCTTTCTACACGTTGATGCAAGTTACATACTCCTGACCACTTCACTTTGTATGCTGTGCTATGTACTGCACACTCCTGACTCCTTCATTTTATGCTATGTTGATTGAACCTTACATCTCACTGACTGCTGTACTAAATATGCTATGTTGTATGTCATGTGATATTGACTGCTGTAATCTTTATGTGGGATGTTTTACATTACACAGTCCTGACTCCTGCACTGCCACAAACAATATCAAAGGTTTTTGAGACTCATGTATGGATCATACATAGGCTTTCATCCTGAATGAGTTGGCTTGCTACTAAGCAATATCTACTGTATATGCATGCACTCTAACACTAAGGCATATGTATGTACTTTTATTTCAGAATGAAGAAGGCTTGGGACATGAGGAAAATGCAGACAATGTGCCAGCAAATTCAGATGAGACATATGAAATGCCGAATGAGGTAAATGCATCGTTACACGAAAAAGATATCTTGGTAGTTTCAGAAATGATTGAAGAATAGTATAAAACCTACAAAAATGATTTCTGGGCCCATTTAGGCTTGTCTGCTCTGGTATATTGTGGTATTGCACAAACTTAAAGTGATATTAAAGAGGAACTTTACCCATATCTTCAAAATAACAACAAAGGTACCTTTAGAATTTTTTAGTAATGACGATCTACGAACAGATACTTCTAGATAATTGCAGGCTTTGTATTCTTTGCATATCTTATTTTTCTTTTCCTCCCCGTTCTTCTCACAGTGGCCATTTTAACAAGGGCAGATTAATCCATCTCCCTTTACTCCCTGGAACTCTGGCACATGTGATTAGGACATGTGACCATGCTCATCATCTCAGGGGAGGAAAATGCCTTTCCCTGAGATATTGTGTGACTACAGAAGAGATTCTACAGCAATGCTCTGCTGATGTAACCTTCCCAGGATGCACTAATTGGGCATTACTACATAATTTGTGCCAAAGTGGAGAAAAAGAAATTGTAAGTAAAATGAAAAAATGTTTGTTTAACTTATAAATATAAGATGATTTCATATCAGCATGCGGAGCTGTATGCTGATATGATTTTTAATCAATGGGGGTAAAGGTCCACTTTAAAGTCAAAGGTTTAAGCTATTTCAAATGCTAATGAAATCACTTGCAATGGATGCTGCCCGATGATGTTTGAAATGAGTTCTAATGTTGCCCCCCCTCCACCCCCTTAATGAATCTAGACTGCTACAGCTCTGCTACTAATACTAATAATAAACATAACACCAATGATAAAAGAAACAATGTTTTTATTTATTTATACAAAAAGGAAAGCCAAATACTAATAAGGAGAGAGAGATAAGAAAAAGAAGAGAGAGAGAGAGAGAGAGAGAGAGAGAGAGAGAGAGAGAGAGACTGCTTTTCTAATGCAAAAGATCCACTCATACACCTACTTTGATATCCCTTTGATACCCCTGGCATCGCCCCTTATGAGTCTTTGGTCCAATCTGCATCTTCCCTAGGATTTGGCAGTGCTTACTAAAGTCTTCCAGCAGATGGTGCCCTCATGATGTGGGCAAACTCCTTGATCTAGGTCAACATAGGGTCACAGCCTGCCCTTTGATCCTTAAGTGATGGACAGCCATCAAGGTGTTATCTCCCTAGTACTACAGGATGTCTTGAGGGTGTTTCTGATTCAAACATAATTCCTATAAAACACCATAGGGTGCTATGTGTAGAATGGAGTGATTATGATGACTTTCAGCAGTGCTAAAAATGGCTGTTTTTTTTTGGTCACCCGAATAGTCTCAACTGTGTAGCTTTATGTGGTTATATATGGTCCTGATATGCAAAAACATATTGACATTTTTATGCAAAAATATCCCAAACACATAAAACCCCACACAGTTTATTATTGAATAAACCTATATATTAATAATAATAATATTATTATTAAATTATCATTCCATCATAAATGACATTTAATTACATCCGACTTGACTAGAAGCATTTACCATTCTCGATATTTTCCTATGGAATTTCATAGAAATAATTCTCCTATAAGCATCAGTAAAAAAAATGCAGGAAAGTCAATACTACAGAGGAACGTGTTATCTCCCCGCTGTCTGTTTCAGTTGCTGCCATGGTGATGCACACGGCAGCAATTATGGGAATGTTAGAATGAAAGAAGACTAGATGGTATGACATATGGGTTGTCTAATTTAGCAGTTTTACATAGCTGTGCTGATTTGGCTGTATGATGGGCACGGAAAAATGTATGCAGAAGTTGTCAGAGCTTTAGAAAAATTTACAAGCTAACACATGAGAAAAACTATCTTTATTTAAAAAAAAGTAACAATTGTTTACAACAGAGTCCAATGAGATTTGAAAATTACAATTATACAGCTGAAAGCAAATATTCCTATTTTGTGTTACAGATAAAGTTTAATCTGATTATATTTTTCCTTCCCTGCCCCTTCATCAACATGCAGATTACATTTAAAAAAAAAATATTTCTGTTTTTATTACATACCTTATTTTAGACCCAATGACATCATTTAGGGATGCACTGATATATCAGCCGCCGAAACATATGGGCCGAAAATGGCACTTTTGGCCTATTGCCAAAAGTGCCATTTTCTAACCGATTTAGCGGTGCATCTGTTCTTTCTCTCCTCCACGATGTGCGCTGCTCTGTTTCCCAGCGGGGAGGAGAGAAACTGTCACAGGCGGCCGAGCGCTGTGTGAGGAGAGTGCTGTGAGCCGCCGGCGTCTCTCCTCCCCGCACCGCTCAGCCTCCTGTCACAGATCGGCAGAGTGGTGTGTGGGCGGAAACAGCCAGCGCTGTCACAGGAGGGTGAGCTCCGCTCACTCAGCTTCCTATGACAGCGTGTCAGGAAGGGGAGCGATTACAAACACTCAGTGATCAGTGATCGCTGAGTGTTTGTATATAATTGAGGACATAATATGTTTACCGTGTCCCCAATTATGAATGAATGGGAAGTGATCTACATCACCTCCTGTTCATTCATGATTGTAGATATAGTAAACACACTATGTCCTCATGTTATGAATGAACAGGAACACTATGTATAAAGGATTCCTGTTAATTGATAACAGGGGACACAGAAAAAGAGATTGAGGACTCTGTGTTTCTATTTTAAAAGGGAAATATCAGGGGTCTGCTTAGACACCTAAAATTTACCCAAAGCCTCTAAAAGTAAAGAATAAAACTGTTTAATAAAAAATGGATAAATAAATAAAAATAAATATAAAAACATTAAAAAGTTTATTTAAAAAAATGTAAAACAAATATGTAAAACTTTTTGAAAGAGTTAAAATAAAAAACATTTTCGGTTGCGGTCTGTCTTTTTTTATTTCGGTTTTGAAATTTTTATTTCGGTGCACCTCTAACATTATTACTGGGTTTCTGTGCTATTCTATGCAATGTAGGGAGATGAGAGCTGAGGCCAGCAGCTGGGAGATGCTGGGCGGTTGCTGTACATAGCTTCCTAAAACATCACAGCATCCTGCCTCAGTACTCCTCTCTCAAGAGCCCTAAGCCCTGATGCAAGCAGTAGGCTGCCTCTTCGAAAGGAGGTATGTAAATATCTATATGCTCTGACTGGAGGAGTGGGCATTTCTGGCATGCAGAGCACCCTAGGTAGTGCCCACATGCAATGCTGAGCCTCCATTACTGAAAGAACTGAAATGTAATAAATTAGAGTAGCAGGCCAGTAAGAGTAAGGTGAGGGGTGAAATATTCAGATGATGCTGGATGTCTCCCAGACAGGAAATTACTATCTGACATGCTCTAACTTCTAATGCACACCGTGAGAAGTGCCCTAATATCAGACTAAGCAATTTCAGTACAGGAGAAGAATCTGTACAATTATGCAAAACAAAGTAAGCCTGGAGTTCAACCTTAACTCTTTGTGAACTGAGCCTTCTAAATGGCAATTGTATGCATCAACATGGATGTACTAAACATTTCATGTTTGATATACACATTCACCTATGGGTTTTTGAGTAATTCCACTTTTGGGAGTGGGAGTAATTCCACTTTTGTTGAGAAATCAATCTTCTCTGGGTGATCTGTGTACGTTGCAAGAATTTTAACAAACTTTGTTGCAGTTTGTCTCCTTTCCAAACTGATCCCTGTATGGGAGGGTCTGAGTTCATTATAATCAGCTGGTGGGCTTCCTGTGCTGTAATAGGGAGAGGTGCAGTGTTGGCATCCCTTTAGTAGTAATTACCTCTTAGGGCCATTTCACACGACGTCCGTTTTCTGTGCTGACCTGATCCGTACGCTCCTGCACTAAATATGCATCCCAATGTATCCATATGTGTTTTATGGGCTACAGTTCTCACGTGCGCAGTCCGTTCAGGTTACGACAGAAAAATACTGCATGTCACATTTTGTACGGTCAGGAAACGCAAAACGCGTCAAAAACGCACTGCACTGCAGCTAACATACTGACAGCCCCACTCCAGCAAAAAATGTTTTTTACTGGAACGCATCAAAAACGCAGCTAAAACGCAGCAAAAATGCGGCAAAACACATAGCACCGCGTCTGCTGATCCACACCGGATCGGGACCTGAAACTCATGTGAATAGGCCCTTACGGAGTATATCACCAAAAATGAAATTCCTATTGCAAGGGATGCCAAAAATTGTAATTGCAGACTTCTGGGAAAATCAATCAGCCATTTTACAGAAGCAGGAAATTTCTGGGGGTGTTCCGTACAGCAACTGTGTATGGAATGCCTTCAGATGAATGGCCAAAGTCCCATCACACTCCTGACTGGTATGTCCCTTTAGACTAGGTGGATGCAGCAGTGACAAACAGATGGCACTGCTCAATAGCAGAAAATAAGGGGTGACTGGCATGACATGTGACCATGCTCATCATCTCAAGGAAGGAAAATGCCTTTCCCTGAGATCTCATGAGATTACAGATGAGATTTCCTAGCAATGCTCTGCTAATGCAACCCTCCCGGGATGCAACACCTGGGCACATTACATCACTTTTGCCAAAGAGAACCAGGAAGTTGAAAATATAAGTAAAATACAAATATATATTTGTTTAACTAATGAATGTAAGATGATTTCAAATCAGCATGCATATAGCTGCATACTGATGTGATTTTTAGCCAAAGGAGGCAGTGGTCCACTTCACCTACATCATCACTTATTGTAATAACCTTGAATTTAAAAATATCGTCATAAATGGTGCCCATAAACCAATGAATCCCATCTCTTAACCCAACCAGCCAGATAAGTAATGGATTGTCCGTATTCTCTGATGGCCTAATTTTTGAAGTTTAGGTCTAATGAACAAAATCATACAAGGAACAAAAGAAGCACACAATGATGTTTTAACTGGCAGATATAACCATTGTACATTCACATTTCTGGACATTTGCTGTCTCCTCACTTGTGATTAACATTCCTTAAATAAATATTGAGGAGTAAAGAGTTTTCACTTAGTGGAGAGAATGTTCACTGAGCTTAGTAAATAAGGTCAAGCTGTCTTCACTTCTGATCGGTCATTCACTCGGCTGCCCTCGGCAGCTTTGTGAATAGACCCCTATAAATACCTAACCATGCATGAGGGAAGTTGAAAAAATTTGGATTTTAGTGCACACGATCGGATGAGTGACAAGAACACAGTTTCACCTTATTAGCTAAGCTCAGTGAACATTCACTTTGCTAAGTGAACCTTCCATCCTTTAGTAAAACAAAAAAATCTCTCTTGACTTTTTCTTTAGTCAGTTCTTGTCAAATTCTAATGTAAGATAAAAAGAACATTGCTGACTTTTATTTATAACCCTGCACAATATAATGCATTTAATTCTGTAGTTTATCTGCTGATGCCCTTGAAGATTCTAATACAAAGTTAAATCGTGTTTACTTGTAATTTTTTTGTTGCCCCTAGCAAGATACAATAACCTTTTCAAGCAAATGAAATTGATTTACCAGATAGAGAGAGGTGTGTATGACTGCAATAATTAAAAAAATGTGTGTTACCAACTAAATCTGACACCTTCAGAAATACTATAATAGTGTTCCATATCACTATATGACTTCTTACATATAATGATAAATGGTTATTAATAATAATAGTTAT
>NW_017306383.1:1366658-1393407 GCF_000935625.1 Nanorana parkeri | reverse complement strand
TACATATATTTTTTTTAAGTAATTGATGATGTGATTTGCTTTTGAAAAATTAAAATGCATTGCAAATTATCCTATAGCATTTTTGTGTGGTTACCTCTAGACATGTGCGATTCGTTTCGTTCCGAATCGAAATTCGGACGAATTTTCAGAAATTCGGACATTCGGATGTATCCGAATTCCGAATTACAGACATAACGAATGCTATATATTTTTTTTAAATAATTGATAATGTGATTTGCTTTTGAAAAATTAAAATGCATTGCAAATTATCCTATAGCATTTTTGTGTGGTTACCTCTAGACATGTGCGATTCGTTTCGTTCCGAATCGAAATTCGGACGAATTTTCAGAAATTCGGACATTCGGATGTATCCGAATTCCGAATTACAGACATAACGAATGCAAACGAATCCGAATTTCCATTTCCGAAATTCGGTAGCGTTAGTACGAACATTCGCTCCGTTTTCTGTTCTTATTCGTTTCTTATTTGTTTCTTATTCGTTTCGTTCGTTGGAGCAAAGTGACATTAGAGAAGGAGAAACATATTTTTTCCCCCTCAAATGTCACTTTTGCTGCAAACGAACGAAACGAATAAGAAACAAATAAGAAACGAATAAGAACAGAAAACGGAGCGAATGTTCGTACTAACGCTACCGAATTTCGTCCGAATCCGAATTCCGAATCCGAATTGACTTTCACACCCGAATCCTGAAAAACGAAATAACACATATCCGAATTTAAAACGAAACAAAACTAAATGAATTTTTTGGCAGTGCACATGTCTAGTTACCTCATTGTTTCATACTCAATTTTACATGGTTTTTGCCATTAACAGAGTTTTCATTGTGATTCCATTTCTGTTGTTAACTGAGTAAACTCACATATAAAAAATGTAATTGTTCATGCAGCAATTTTTATATATTTTTGTTTGATTTGTGTAGGGAGTGTATCAAGATTACGATCCTGAAGCATGAAGACTGTGAGCAAGTGGCACGACGATAGATATTCATAATACATTCCAATGTACCTATTCTCAGATTTTATTTCTTTTTTATTTAATAACTGTACATGGAAGTCTTCCATCAGCTACATAAAGGACCACTAACTACAGCTCATTGTCTGGTTAGTTAATTCCACCCCATTCTGAAGATCAGCAGTCAATGGGGTCTATGTGTGTGCTATGGATGTGATGGCTTCAAAGGAAAAAAAAAACAAAAAAGAAAAAAAATCACCTAAGTGTCTATTAATGTTTGACTTTCTACTTGTATTCTTACTTGTTTACCAGTGGTTTTGTATTGTTTCTATTTTCCTACACTTTGACTGTTGCATATGTAATTTATTGTATTACTAAGGGAGATAAGTGAATCCCCTATGCCTGAGATTCAGTTCCAATTATGACAATTAGTATAAGGATTCTTAAATATTGCCCAATACACTGCTAATCTTCCATGTATGCATTTTAAAAATGTTCTGTTTTTTATTACATTGTTAACCAAATTTAAATAAGGAATTCAGGGTCCAGCTTAGAATGCCATAGTGGCATAGCATCCACTTAACTTATTGACCATCAGAATGCAGATGTCAAACCATGCTGATAGCAACCCTTTTCCCCTTTCAGCATTTAGCAGGTGCTTGAAGCCCAAAACTTCAGCCAAAAACCCTGGAAAGATGCTAATGGTCATTGTGCTTGTGTCCTAGATGGTGGTACATGGTTTTATTTTTCTTACCAATGTGTGATAAATAAAAAATACCCATGTGGGTAATTTATTTTTACTACTCCTAAATACATCAAAAGGATGGAGCTTACCTTCATTTCTAATCAAAATAATTTAGGAGCCTTTTTTTTTTTTTTCTAGTGGACTAGTAAAAGACTCTGTGGACAATTTTATGAGGTCAGTGGGGAAAGGATAACAAAAATTCTCGATCCTCACACTACTTCACGGGACACCGATGTTGTATAACAACCCAGTGCCCTTCACCACCATGGTGGTGTAATTATATTTTTAATTTGGTTATACAAAAGTTATTTTTTTTTTAATAAAAAAAAATTTGCTAGCACTTAAAATTGTTGGATGAGCAGATTCATTCTTAACAGATATTATGATGGAAGGGATTGTGAGAATCATCACCTAAGTGGATTTGTAAAGTTCGCTCCTCTCTACTTACTAAACCCAATAATTTGAGATGATTTCCAAATGTCCTGTATTTCTGAGATTCAGCATGAACTATGCACCAAACGGTTTCCCTTTCATGTTCTTCTTTGCTTTGTGTTTCTCAATCATACTAAAGAAAAGCCTGATACATAACAAAAAGGATAATGCTTGATGAAGTACAGCTCGTTGGTATGCATAACATATAATGCATAATGTATCAGCAAACCATATTCTTTGTAAATAAGCATTATATTTTAGTTCTGTCTATTTACAGCAGTTGTTTCACTCTGTTTTGTACATTCTGGTTACATAGCCCGAAAAGCATTACATTAATACATATATTGAACTTTTATACCTTTTTTTAATTGCTTCATTGTTTTGTGTAGAGAAGCTATTTTTGAGGTGGGTTGTTTTAGTGAGCCATGCAAGTGGGTACAATGTATGAAAAGTGTGCTAGGAAGATAATGTATGCATATAGCAACCAAGCAACTTACATCCATACACGCCATGGCTTTAAATTAGAACAAGCATTCAGATTTTGTTATGGTCAACTGCAATTTACTTGTTATAACCCTTTTCTTACATAGGTCTCACACTGATTTGTGGAGGAGCAGAAGGGAACAAGGCTACAGTTGAGTGTATGTTTGCCTGCAGCAGGCTGACTTTCTAAACTGCACAACTTATTGCAATGTTGGAACTGTAAAACAGGGAGTGACCATAAAAGAAAGAGACTCACTGCTCCAATTCCACCAGACTGCAGATAAATACAGACATCAGGTGCAGGCTGCAGTGTGCTCCCACTCGTCAAACAATATCTTTCCAATCAGCCGCACAAAACCGAGGTCCATAAAAATCCAACTTTATTGTTGTAAATTCCATGCAAAGTTCAAAATACAAGGTATACACCACCATGGTATATCTCCCACTCCAACGCCTTTCACGCGTTTTACCACCTTGGCTTAATCATAGAGGCAACATTTTGAACTTTGCATGGAATTTACAACAATAAAGTTGGATTTTTATGGACCTCGGTTTTGTGATGCTGATTGGAGAGATACAGGAAGTGACCATGTTATGGTTACATAATCACTTACTTTCTGCCCATCCCCGTTGGCACCTC
Source organism: Nanorana parkeri (assembly GCF_000935625.1). Lineage (NCBI taxonomy): Eukaryota > Metazoa > Chordata > Amphibia > Anura > Dicroglossidae > Nanorana > Nanorana parkeri. Next base: position 1,390,135 of record NW_017306383.1, on the reverse strand, counting down.
TGGAGCCAGCTTTTGCAGCTGCTTCCTCACAATTCTTCAGGCATCGGCACTAATGAACTTAGGGTCTACCTGTCATTCAACACAGAGCCGAGGTGTGCATCAGTTTATGACATGATGGTTAATATTTCTGATTTAATGTCCTTGCTATGGTACTCCTTTTTGTGGTTTGGGAAACCTGCGGCAATTTGAAGATGGTGTAGTTATCTAGTATCTTCATTTTGCCATGGCTTTCCCAAACCATGAAAAGAGATGCCATAGTGAGGACATTAATTCAGCTAATATACTGTACATTACATCAGAAAGTGGACTAAGATGAACATGCCAAAATGTAAACTTAGGATTTTGGGTGAACATGTGCCTTGCATGTAAAAGGAGGGAATGTACGTATGTTGCTTCAGCGAAACTTAAGTTAATTGCCCTATCAATTGTTTAAAGTTAAGTAGATTTCCCTATTATAGCTTAGCTATAATTGGCTTTGTACAAATAGTTAAAAGTCGAACTATGAGCAAATAAAAATGAATATTTGATGGAAGTTCTTACTAAGTATATATTTTCAAATTTAAAAGAAAACTCAATAGCCACATAGATAAAATGATTTGTGATCCTGTCAGTCAGAGGTACTTCCTCTGACAGGGTGATGACGCTAATTCTCCTCCAATAAAATCTCTCAGCATTGTCACCCTGTGTCGCAGTTGTAGCCACTAGGGTTTTCTGGCTGCATGCTCATTAGGTTAAGGGGAAGTTTATTAATGTTGTCATCAATGATAAACCTCGTCCTCAAACATGTCAGCAGCAAGACACACCCAACAAATATTTTGATTGACAGCATTGCACTGTCCATATCTCCTGTTGTGAGGAGCTTCCCTGCTATGTCGCTCTAAAGACCTTTTTTTTAGCTCCTATGATGACATAATTATTACAAGGGCAAAGAGGAAAATCCCAGGCAATTTTAAAAAAGGGGGGAGGGCGGTCTACAGGAAAAAAAAGGTTGTTAATTAGGTTGTGTCTATTAAGGGACTAAGAAGGTTAAGGTTTTGCTCATTATTTTGCATAAGATTCCAAAAAATTAAAAAGGCACAGGGTTGGTTGCTGTGGGCATCTTTCTTGACTTTACATTTCACCAGTGTTTTTATATTATACCCGTGGTCTAAATATACATTTTGGCTTTGAGACATTTGCTCAGCGTTTTACATCCAAACATTTGGGTTGAAAACTACTGATGAGAAAACTAGTTCATTCTCAGAATAAAGAAATAAATATTTATGTATTTATGGATGAAGAAATAACGGAACTATTTCTAGAAAGACATATTTTTTAAAGAATTCTACGATTTCAAGCCTAAGCCACTGATAAAATATTTGATGCAAACCAAGAAGACTATTTTGTAAAGTCAGTTGTCTGCTATTATTCCATGGGAAATATTGATTCTAAAAGTTTGGCCTATTAATAAAGTAACAGGAAACTTTCTCCACACATTTTCAGCATAATTGAACCAACATAAACCAGCAAAATCTATATAGGTTTTGTAGATTGATGAACTTTCAACCTCTTTTGCTGGTGAAAGATTTGCTAATAATTTGTAGCATTCAACATTTTGCATTATAGAGAATGAAAAAGAAATGCCCTTAAAACTAAACTGCAGTCAGATATTGAAATAACATCACCATTTAAAATTACTCTAAACTCAGAAGTTGTATCTTAAAAATGCATTCAAATACCTTAATTGTTAACAAAAATGTATCTTATTTGTGTATCACTCAGCTGTCGATCCTCCAATCATCTCTTAATTTATGCTGACACTGTCCTTCCTTCTGGAGGGTGGCTACTTCCGTTCTCCATGGTTCCCGCCTGTGTTGTAATGTAGCCACAGCCCCAAGCTCACTCCCGTGATGGACTACAATCACAATACAAATTATTAAACTAAACATGAGATTGTAGTCCTTCATAAGAGTGAGCTTGGAGCGGTGGCTACATTACAACACACACAGGGACCATTCAGAAGAAAAGTAGCCCCCCCTCCTGAAGGAAGGACAGTGTCAGCACCAATTCAGAAATGATCTGAAGATCTACAGCTGAGAGATACACAAGTAAGATACATTTTTCTTAACAATTAAGTCCTGAGTTTAGTCTCACTTCTAGTTATGTATATTTCTTGATATTTGCCTCCTGTAATCTTCTGAGTCATAGCACTCAGACTGGGAGAGACAGCAATCTGCAAGTCAGGGCTCTAATGCAATGCACAGCCTAATGCTAAACATGCTTAAAGAAACAAACAGCAATGAGGTGACTCCATCATTGTACTTCTCCTCATCAATCGTCCAATCACAGGCTGGGGCAGGAGAAGTAGCTGATGACTCAGAAAAAGTGATTTTAAGAGAGGTATTAATCTGTACATGTAGGTGATGCTTACAGCCATAAAAGTATATGAGGCATTATCGGGATCCTGCGATTTTGATTTTTTGCCTGGTGGTTTAGTTTTATTTAACCAATCCGAGGTTGGTCACACTAGTGACCAATCTGTGTACTTTAAACCCGTGGTTCTCAACTGGTGGGTCGTGACCCCGTGTTCAGTGGGTCGCGGCATGCCTTCCACTTCTTTAGGCGAGAGGCTCCTCTGCCTCACCCTGGCCCAGCATTGTCAGTTCTCGCACCAAGCAGCCATGCTGCTCGGCGCTGAGTGTCAGCTTGAGGTGGGATGGGATGGGGCTATGGCTGTGAGGGAGCTCCATCCATACATGCATTGCTTACAGCTCCCTCATATGTCTGATAGAGGTGCCTGGACCGGAGTGACATCACATTCTGGCTCCCAGCACCTCTACAGAGCGCGCAAGGGAGCTGTACAAGGAATGCACATATTGATGGAGCTCCATCACAGTACAGCAGCCCACACTGGACCCCAGGCTGAGGATCCACTTCAGTTCTCGTAAGGTAGGGAGACTGGGTGGACCTTAAAAAAAATGAAGAAAAAATAAAAATGTTTGGATTGTAAATGTGTGTGTGAGATTGTGGCTATGGGTATGTAGGTCAGGGATTTTGAGTGCCTGTTCACACTAGTACAGTGCGTTAATCTCATAGTACCATGCGATTAATGCACTGTACCATGCAATCGCACCTACTACATGTTCTGGTGCGGGAGGTGTGTTGTGTTGCCATTCATTTGAATGGTACCCCAAAGCACCTCCCACCCACACTTCGTACGCCCGCACCAGAATGCGCGGTATCCTAATGCTGTTTGTTCCATTGCAGCGTGACTTGGGTCACGACCTAATTACCAAGGATAAATGCGGGTTACACAGGTTGAGAACCACTGCGCTCAACCATTTTGTTACACTTTGCTTTGTTGATAAACTTTGTGTCTACCTTTTATAAAATCTAGTGAAATCCAGGCGAGAGCAAATTGTGGAGAAATTAAGTCTGTTATTTGATAATCTTTATAAAAAGACCCCAGGAATATTCAGTATAAAGGTAACATTTAAAATAAAGCATTGTTTTACTCGATTCATATTGTACATTATTGTAATTTAACAGATGTTCTGTATTTCATTGTATATAAGGAAATAAATGTTGCTTGTGTCATAAGAAGTGAGGTGTTGTTATTTAGCCCAACAGTGGGAAGGCCATGAAATCAGTCTAAACCACAGTCACCAGTTTGTAGTACAGTATATTATAAATTGAAGTCTGAATCCCATACCCACATAAGCTCCTACTGTGAGATCAGTGTGCTGCACGAAAACCTGAACAGCACTGCCATTACTTACTAACCTGAAAATGCTAGTTGTCTGGCTGCAATGCCTATCCTGAGGGATCTGATACTTTGAGTCTTTGACTTAGAAAAAGTAAACATATCAGATAGTTTGCTTTCTTTGACTCCACAGACTGCATTCTTGTTTCTGAGTCATGGACTTACAAAGTACTTAAAGGAGAACTATGAGGTGAGTGATTTTCACTCATCCTCATAGTTAAAGCCGATATGTGATAATGAAATTACCACACATCGTCAGCTCTATTGATCGGGAAGTGAGCGAACACATACTGTCGCTTGCTCACTTCCCGATCATCAATTCCCCCCTCCCATATCCTCCAGCGCTGAGTGGAGAAATGAACGGGGGAGAGCGGGGACAGCTGGCTCTGCCTCTAGATAAGCAGAGCCCGTTGTCAATCAGTCTGCTTGGTGGATCTCAACAGTATTGTCGGGATCCGCCCCGGCTGCGGCGCTCTCATTATATAGCTCTATACTGAGCTTTGTGTCATGGGAGGACGTGACCCTAAAGAGAACTATGGGGAAAAAAGGTTACCCCCATAGTTCTCTTTTAAGTACTAAAACTAGGGTTGCCACCTTTTCTTCAAGTGAAACCCGAACACTCTAGCGCAGCAATGTTTTTTTCCAGAGAATATAGGAGAAAGCAAGGAGAGGCAGCCAGGGGAGAGAGTAAGGTAACCAGCTATAGAGGACTACAAATCCCAGCAGTACATAATACAGCACTACAAAATTATATGAAGCTACACACTCTGTGTTGCTCCGGGGTGGCAGCCTGATGTCTCTAGGGTCTCAAGTGGCCTGTGTGGGGCTCTCGGGTGGGTTGTGCAACCCGGACACAGCCTTCTATAACAGAACTGTCTGGGCCAATCCCGGACAGGTGGCAACCCTAACGGCTGGGTCCCCGGAGGTCTACACACTGACAGCTGACTGTGCCATGGATACAGCCCCCCTTCCCCACTTCACTGACACCACCTGCACCCCTCCTCCACTAATTAACAGCCCAGGCACCCCTTCCCCTAGCACTTCTTCCCACTACCCTGACACCCCTAGCACCCCTCCCCCACCACTTACCACCCCCAGCACCCAGCAGTTGACACCCCCAGCACCCTTCACCCATCACCTGACACCCCATCATGCTTCACCCACCAGTTAGCACTCCTACCCCACCACTAAACACCCCCAGCACCTTTCACCCACCAACTGACACGCCCCAGCACCCTTCCCCCACCACTTAGCACCCTCCTGCACCCTTCACCCACCACCTAGCTCTCCTCCCCACTTCCCTGACAACCCCCCAGCCTTCTCTCCCCTTTTTACATGACACTTTATCACTGGGAGGAGGGGCCAGTGCTCACCGGGTCTCCACAACATCGTCAGCAGCTCCCCCATCTCGACATGGCAGGCACAGTCCCATCTTTGGTCACCTCCCTGCTCCACCTTCCAGAAGGGATCAGGGCAGAAAAGTCCAGGGGGGACTCCTGAGCCAGCCACAAAAACAAATGATAACATACAGGAGGGGCAAAGCCCTTTTAGGTCAATGTCTCCAGTTTCCCTCCTATAAGAACAGCAGGAGCTGCCATTGTGCTGGAGACCAAACTGCATGCAGCTCTGTGGAGGGGACTAACAGAAAATGGCTAACGCAGAGGAGACAGAAATGTCTGTATATTGGATTCCCATATCTGCCTGACATGTTGTGTCTGGGTCTCAGGTGCTATATAACCCAGGCATAGCCTTCTAAAACTGGACTGTCCGGGTCAATCCCAGTCAGGTGGCAAAGGACAAAGCAGTGACAAAGCAGTGATTGGCCTGCATCATCTAGAAGCAGGGCATGTCTACATTTTCTATCTTAGAGTAACCATGTTATACAGCCAGAGCACCTGCTGAGGGTAGTTGAGGAGCTGAAAGCCTTCCTCCTCTCCTACACGCAAAGCAACCAAATGTCTGCAACTGCTGCTAATGTGCCCTCTTCTTCCCTCTTCTGCTAATCCTGTTTTAGCCTCATATCCTGTAAATGAGGAACAGCTGAATTATTTTATCTTTTGATCACTGACTTGCTTCAGAAGGGTGATCTTGGTAATGCTCTAGCAATCCCTGTTTCAAATTATGAGTATGAGAAAGGCATCACCATAGAAGAAGGGGACATCAGGCAGGGAGCAGCAAGAGGCAGCAATGTTTCAGAAGTTGGAGCCTACAGGGCTCCAGCAATGGGGAGGGGATGGACCAACTGTGGATGCCACCGAAAGGAAAGGAGGAAAGTTCTGAGGGAGAGTTAGAATCAAAATCCATCTGGTGTCACTGTCCCAAAGGTACAGGCCACTGCTATCCCCAGGGCCAATCCATAGAGCTCTGCAGTGTATCAGCAGTGTCCGCAGTGTATCAGCCATAGTAACCAGACATTTGGGTATCACATGCATGAGGAGGCACATTGCTCATTACACATTACAGAAAACGGTTGCACTTCTCCCCTCCCTCGTTTTTCACTTTCCATATGTCCCCCCTCCACAAGATTCTCCTGCTTTATCAACGGCAACATGGGCAGCCTCTGTTGAGGGGTAAGGAAGTCTCATAATGGGTGCTAAAGTGGAAGAAGAAAATTCAAATCACCCCCTTACCCAGCATCATAATGCCAGCTTGACAAAGCTGCTGTTTTTGCAGCTGCTCCCATTCCAGCTCCTGGAATCACCCCGCTTCCAAAAATGTATGACCTGTGCTACACTACAATGGCAGTTTTCCCAGAAAGCCATCCCTGACCCCCATCAGTATGATAAATGTAATGTGTCTGTGCCGCTGGACCAAGCTGTCAGTGGCAGTGTACACATGACCTGGGACATGTGGTCCAGTAAGCATGGTCAGGGATGCTACATATCCTTTAGGGTACAATGGATCAATCTTCTGGAGCCTGGGAAGGATGCAGGATGGGGAACACTTCTGGAGCTAGTGCTACCACAAGTTTTGTCCAATGGTGGCAGCTCAGTTACCAGTACCACCTCCTTCATCAATGGCCTCAACTCCTCAAAACCAGCATTTCCCCCCAAGCACCCCAGAGCATATGCAACATCCCAGGCTAAACAATGCCATGCTCTGTTGCAGCTCATATGCCTAGAGGAAAAGGGACCACACTGGAAAAGAGTTGCTAGCAGCTCTCCAGGCCCGGCTGAGAAATGGCTGACCCCACACCATCTTCAGCCAGGCAAGGTTGTGTGTGACAACAGCACTGATCTGCTGACCATCCTTCCACGGGGTAAATTCACTTAGAAAAGGATTTTAAAAAACCCCATAAGAGTGCACCAACCTAGTGCATTGCTGTTAACATAACAAATTAACAGATAACTGTAAGATTGCACTCACAATGATCCATGTTGGGCTTTGTGTGGAGTGGCAGTATGTCTGGTCTGGCACATGTCCTCAAGCTGGTGGTATAGCAATTAATGATGAAGTACCTAGGCTTTCAACATTCTGTACCAGGTTTCTGTATCAGAAAGGTTTGTGGCCACTGTTTGGCAGTCATATTCAGCGCAGTGCAAACATATGCTGCATGCCAACATCCTCATCTGTGACACCCCCATCCTCAGGAACTTACCATTGGCCATGCTGCAGAGGCTGCACCAGCATCCTATCAATGAGTACCTGTGTGATTATGGTATGAGGACAGGCTCTGGGGAGCTGGGGTTCTTTTCAATGTGACAGTGGCCCATCATTCGGGACATGTGCAACAGTTTGGCACCTTTTGAAGAAGTGAACAAATTTGTGAACTGCAACAAGGTAGAAATTAGAGATACAATCACTCTTATGTTCCTCCCAGGGCAAAAACTACACAGCCAGATAAATCAAGCATTGGAGGCACAGCATCAGTAGGAAAAAGAGGACTCCCTGCTACATGGAGGAGGGCTGGGGGTGATGGCAGTGAAGAGGAAAGAAAATGGTGCAGGCTTTAAGTGTGAATTTTTACCGTACCTAAACCCCAGGAGTTGTACGTAGGTGGGCTGAGATTATTGAGGACAGTGTTGTCCCCTGCTGCCAACAATTTGTGGTAATGGGATCTTTTTTGCTCACATGCTCAGGCAAGGACTCCAGGAATCAGGTTAGCAAAGACAAGGACAATTATTAGGTGGCCACACTATTGGATCCCTGACACCGGGGTAAAATGGCTGATATATGGTCATCATCCTAGATGTAGCCTAAAATGCCATGCTTTGAGGAGGTGCTGCATAAGAACCTCTTTGCCACATTTTCTGATGGTGACAGGATCCTTCGATCCTCTAATCTAGAATAAAACTATAAAAAAAAAATATATAAAACCATGCAAAACAAAAGCCCACTATTTTTTTTTGTTAAACCAGAAGCAGAAAATAAAATAGAAAAACACAATTTTCAGCCAATAAATTAGAGTTTTGCTGAATCATGAATCTGCAATATCTGCCTCGAATCCAAGGTGGTTCTAAACCCAAACCTCACTCCAAGTCCTAATCCTTTTTCTTATCACTTTAATGTACAGTGACTTATTTTATAATTACTGCCCTTTTCAGAAATGTGGAAACCCTGGCAAGATAATAAATATCATTAGTATGTTTATTTCATCTGCAGCCTGACATTTTGCTAACATTTTTTTTTATTATTTGGTAAACTTGCAACATACTCCTGTTATTGTAAGGAACTGTGTCAGTACAGTCTTGCTTTTATGACTCAGCCTGGGTCTATATTTGACTTTTTTTTAAGTCACCATCACTATTCTACATTTGACTTCCAAGAAATCATGTGTATTGTAGATGAGATTTTAATGACACATCACCATATGTTCTCAGTATTATGGAATGTGTATTGTAATTATGCATTTCATTTTGCATAGGAATATTTTGCATATCAAAAGTGCTTTCATTTTAGTAAAAAAAATGAAAATATTCACAAAACTGGCATACTAAAATGGTGCTTAAAAAATGTTTCTTGCCTCTAATAGTGATATAGGTCAGTCATTACGAGTGTGTGACGAAATCATATTGGAAAGGATCTATTATATATTTTCAGTAATTCTTTATTTTGTATTGTGGCATAACAGTTACTTTATTTTCCTTACGAGCTATGCTATGTTTGCAGTTTAATGTTTTTCACATATAAATTGATGGCCAGCAGAAAACCTGCATTTCTGTATGACCTAGAGGTGAATGGGGCTCTTCTAAACACTCAAAAGCGTACTAATGTAACAATTAAGGCAAAACAAAGTTACGATAAAACATAAATACTCAAAAAGATAGCTTTTCAGCTGTAAAAGGTTTTGTAAGCACTATTTAAAACTCTAAGAAAAATAAAGTTGTGCAGATTGGGGGGGACCAGGACATGAAGCCTTTCTCAGAAAATGGCCTGCTTTTGTTGGCTTTAGAAAGAACGCCTAGCGATTACAACCAATGCAATTTCACTTAGCAGCCTTTTAGCATAACAGCAAAACATGCTTTGCAGCAACCATTATAAAATTGAGCTGCACAGAATTCTAGCTTTGTAACAGAAAACAAATGGAATAGATATTTTCAGGGAATTTTTTTTCGGTTGTAGTTCCTCATTTAGTATGTGACAGTCTTTATGACAACAGGGAAGCCTGAAAACATAAGGACTTGTTTAGTGTTGCTGTGGAAACAAAAGTTTACTTTCAGCAGGCGCATTCATTTACATTAAAGGAGAACTACGGGGTCAGTGCTTTTCCCCATAGTTCTCCCCAGAGTCACTGCAGGACACAAACTGCGTCCTCCCGCCACCCAAAGCTACTGAGACCGCCGCAGCCGGGACGGATCCCGACATTACTGTCTGGATCCACCCAGCTGTGTGATTGACAGCTGGCTCTGCCTATCTAGAGGCAGAGCCAGCTGTACCCGACCCCTTCCCCGTCCGTTCCGCCAGTCACCGCTGGAGGATCGGGGTGGGGGGAATCCCTGCGAGGAGCCGTGAGTGACAGTCACGGCTCTCTGTAGGGACAGGATCGAGAAGTGAGCGAGCAACGATATGTGTTTGCTCACTTCCCGATCTATTGAGCCGACGTGAAACTCACCTCACCTCATAGTTCTCCTTTAAAGGTTATCTATTGTGAAAAAATAAAAATAAATATGTATTTCTATATCCCACTCCTGATAACCCTATCAATCTAGAAGTTTGTAAATTCACTTATTGACGATGCCCATAGGAAGTAATTCCTCAATGCACTTGCACAATTTCGCTTAGCCCTGTGAATATGGACTTCAATGTGCAACAACAATTAAAAGAAGAAATCTGGAGAAAAGTGATCATAACCTCCCCTACTGCAAGGGCTAAATGTTTCTTTTTATCTTAGAGCGAAAATAACAAAGTTATACTCGCTTGAACCTCACAGTCGGCTGGCTGTTAGACCGGTCTTTGTAGCCTTGCTCCCTCTCAACTCCAGTGGTCTAAGGCCCTGTGAGTCATCATATCTAATACAGTGCATTGGACAAGAGGACTCCGAGGGACATGCCATTGCTGGAGCGGAGGCTTCAGGGACCAGTTTAGCAGCCAGCTGGCTCTGTGGTTCAGGGGAGTATATACCGTATTTGACGACGTATAAGACGGGGTTTTGAGACCTAAAAACATCGCCCGAAAATCGGGGGTTGTCTTATACGCCGGGTATGGATGTGGTATATTGTATACTGTATGTAGCTTCGGCTACATACAGTATACCATGCTGAGCCAATCACTGCAGGCTTTGTATTAATGAACACAAAGCCTGTATTAATTCATTAATACAAAGCCTGCCGTGATTGGCTCAGCGCGGTATACTGTATGTAGCCGAAGCTACCGTACATACAGTATTACCAGACATCCAGCAGGCTGACAGATTAGCCTCCCTGGCGGTCTGATGATTTTATTTTTTCGTTTTTTACTTTTAAAATTGCCGCCGGTTCTGCCCCCCTGTGACACGGACGCTCGCAAGGGACGGAAGATGTAACCCCGAGCCACACTCGGGAATACCGCCATGGATGTTAGTGGGTGCATTTAAACATTATTTGGGGCTATACTCGTCTTATATGACGAGTATAGCCCATAACCTATATTTTAACAGAAAAAGTAGGGGGTCGTCTTATACGCCGGCAAATACCGTATATTTTTATTGTTGTTGCTCCTAGACATAAAATAGCACTTACCCCTTGCAGTGGGGATACTCCCTTAATTAAGATAATTTTTCCCTGCAGTTCTTCTTTAACTACCTCCCGGCCAGCCGCTGTGTATACACGGCCTGCCGGGAGCTTCTTGGATGTAACTGGGCGTGTATACACGTCCTGTTACATCCGCCCGCCCGGGTGTGAGCCCGGGACCAGCATAGTGCCTCTGTCACAGGGGATCAGAGGGAGCTCGGTACACAAGCTCCCTCCAGTCCCTCTCCGCTGTCAGAATGCGGAAGTGTTGTATATTACATCACTTCCGCATTCTTGTGTCACTCTCCTGCTTCAGATGCTGTTGAGAAGCTGATGAAGCAGATCTCTGCTTCATCAGCTTCTTCAGGGGGGTCCTAGGTGACATTAGGGGTCTTGGAGACCCCCTGATGTCTCCATAAAGAGGACCTGTCACCTCTTTTGCTATCACATAAGGGGGTTTCTCAGCCCCCTCTGTGATAGCAATAAAGTTAAGTGAAAAAAAAAAAAAGTACAAAAATTTAAAGTTTCCCCCCCAATTTTTTTAAAGTTACACAAAAAAGAATTAAAAAAAACAATTTTTTTTTTTAAAGTCCCCACCCCTACATACACGCATGTAAACATGCGTAAGGTGCGCATACCTGCGAAAACGACGATTGCACCCATTACGCCGCACATGTTACATATCGCCGCGAACGTCGGAATGAGAGCAATAGTTCTAGGGCCATCAATCACTGATAACACTAAACTGATGAGCGGTAAAAGCTTTTAAAGCGTCGCCTATGGCCAATTTTGGGTATGCTAGTTTTTTGCGATTTTGCGAGTGCGCGCAATTTTTACGCTTGACATGTTTGGTGTCTATTTACCCGACGTGACCCCATCTTTTATATTTTACCAAAAAAGTGGGTAATATTAGTTGTTTTATAGCATAATGTAAAAAAAAACTTTTTTTTCTCAAAATTTTCAGTAATTTCTCCTGAATATAGTAAAAAATAAAACCCGCAGTGGTGATTAAATACCACCAAAAGAAAGCTCTATCTGTCCCCAAAAAATGGTATAAAATTCATTTCAGTACAGCGCTGCATGACGGAATAAATGTCAGTCAAAGTACCGCAGCGCTGAACACTGAAAAATGGCCTGGCCAGGTAGGGGAACTAAACACCTGGTCTTCAAGCAGTTAAGCATTCCATCTCATGACAATGCTTTAAAGAGCTTGTGGACTATGTCTACCTTTCTTTCTTACAGCCACTGCAGAACTACATGTTACAGCCTCTTCCCCAGTGGCATTAATGTTTTTTATCATAACGGAAGAGGTTGGTCATTCCCACACCAGCAGCATTACCCCGCCTTTCTTCCAATATCTATGTGATAACACTATTCTTACAGGGCATTGGTGGAAAAAGGGGTGACAGGTGGAAAAAAGGGATAATGGGAGAAGAGTTCTCTCCCCTTCAGCTATGTCACTGAAAATAGTGTTGCAGCACCGCAAGTTCCAGTCCACCACTGGAAACTCTGTTGTGGGAACAAAAATAATCTAGTCACGTGACTATTACTTTAATCTGAAAATACGGTACAATTTAATGCCTTTTAAATTCATACACAAAGCAGTTTTATTGGGAGGATAATGCTGTTTGCATACATAATTTAATTGCATAGTCTAGTCTTTATATCTACTTTAAAGCTCAACTCCAACTAATGTGTTCCCGTCCCCCCACCCTCTATCTTCCTCTTCACTATTAAAAAAAAAAAAAAAATTGCTTTATACAAATCTTAAACCTGTAGTTTTTTGGGGAATCTGAAGATGTAATGGGTCCTTCCTTTCCTCCTGCAGAGGTGATGGGCAGTCTTTCTTTCTTGGCTGAAAGATGTTCACATATAGACATGTGAGCACTGCTCAATCCGGCAGTACTGTGAGCCTTAGCTGCCTGATCACATTACGAGGGGGCATTTCTGTGACAGCTTGGGCTTGAAGGGAGTGTGTTAAATGATGCTGGCTGGAAGACTGGCAACATCTAGTGGTACAAAGGAATTACTAAAGGGGAGTTTTGTTTTTTTTAAATATATTTTTAGGGGGATTTTTTAATTTTTTTTTTTTTTTTTACTGGAGCTTTACATTTACATAAAAAAGTTTCAACGGCACAATTCCAGAGCAGCATAACTAAGGAAGTAGCATAGCCAGCATATTTAACAAGCAATTATATCTGTCTCCATACACATATTTAATTAAATAAAAAAAATTAAAAAAAACCTTTTATTTTTAAAACAATAACACACATGAATGATATTATTTTCCTAATCACAACATTAATTCTCTTTAAAAACTGAATACATTGAAATTAATGAATCAGCAACTATAATAACCAATAAAATTAACCACTGCGTAATGGGTTATACAATGCAAAATTAAAACCTGGGCCCTTGAATATTTCATTTAAATAATCTTGCTTCAATACAACCTTAACTAAAAGTGTAAATAATAAATTCATGCTTGTAACCTTTAAATGTTTAATGCTGTTTCACAATTCTACCCATCAGCTTTCATTAACATTTGATACCATCCAAGTGAAAGTGCATTTAGGTTAATTTGCCATTAATACCTTTTAAGCGTGTATTGTGTTTACTCTCGTCTTTGAAGCATTTTATCATGGTTTAGACAGATGAATAGGCTTTATTGTATTTCCTAGTGATCTTATGCAATTTTTAGTAAGTACACAGTATTGCTAATTAAGAATCTACTCATAAATATCTATATTTGTAAACTCGTCATTTTGCATGGCATGCTCAGCTTTATCTAACCCTGACTATTAACATACAAGGGGGTGCTGATAAATTCTCTGTTTAACTTAGAAAGACACATCATAGTTACATAGTTACATAGTATTTGAGGTTGAATAAAGACATTAGTCCATCAAGTCCAACCTATTAGGATCTCATTCTAGGAGTACCCATACCCCTGTATATTACGGTCCCTTAAGAAATCGTCCAAAAGTTTCTTGAACAATTCCACATTATTTGCTGAAATCACCGCCTGTGGCAGTGAGTTCCAGACCCTAACTGATCTTACTGTGAAGAACCCCCTTCGCACCTTGTGCTGGAATTTTTTTTCCACCAATTTTAGGTTATGGTCATACAATTAATTATTCATAATCACCTTTTTGGTCTCTCCTGACGGGTTTACTTTAATACTTATTTGAATTTGGAAAGAATTGCTGTAGTAAGGCTATGGTGCAACAGGAGGATGTTATAACAGTTCTAAACATAGGCAGAATTAGAAACTGGATTGAAGTGTCTAGATAATGTTTGGATGCTGTCAGTGCACCTACCTGAAGACCTTTATCTCCTACATCCTCCCCTCATCTCAAATAATGAAATGAGTCCCCACTTGAATAGCCTGCTTTATTATGCAACAGGCGACAAGCATCATACAGAATAACCTCTTGCAATCTATTGCTTGACCCAGCAAGACAACCTTCACACAGGTATTATTTTTTCCCATTTCTGATGGTTGTAGAAGTCAACACAATATAATACGTGCCAGATCTTAGATTTTGGAGATAGGGAGTCAGAGTAATGGTTTGCATTCACAGTCTCAAGTAACATGGCTACAGTTTAATGTTTTCTTGTATAAAAAATATATAAAATAACGGTAGTACAAAATCTTCTTTCGCACAGACTTTTGCAACCAAAATTACATTGGACTTCGATTCCCTGTGCATCATGTTCTTTGAGGATCACAATGCATAAAGAGTCCACCTTTCAAGGCACATTAATAGAAACGGGTCTCCATGACTAGTTTGCATTATCTAGGTTTATTAAATTGCATTTCCCAAAGCAAGTTTTGACAGCGGAATTTAATGAACATTGGCCCTTCAATGTTTTCATCATTAAAGAATGCATTTCCTTCAGGGGTTTCAATATAACCTTTCGTTACGATATGCTTTGCATTTTTGGGAAATTAATTTGCCTTGTCTCACATTCCAATTTGTAACTTTAATATGTGAGATTAGATAACTTAACATTGGTCGAACACCATTTATGGTCTGTCACAATATATTATAATTTAAAACTTACTTGTAAATTACAGCATTCCTAGTCTATAATAATATATCATTTAAAACTTACACGTGAATTGCCAAGTTTCAAATGGTTAGACTGAGAGCCTTTCAGTACAGCTTGGAAAACCTTTAAGTCTCACAGTTAATCCTCATAATGGCAAGAAAAAGATACTTTCCAATAAAGGTCACTCATGCTGTACTAGGGATATATAATGTATGTTTTGTTCTTTTAAATTGCTTTCCTCTTAGACATTTACTACTAGAAATTTTGAAGGATTAGTTCTACTGAATAACTGGTAAATGTACAGTAAAACTGAATTTTGTTTATAAGAGGTGAACAGCTCGTACTTTAGTACAGCAGAAGTACAGAGGTCACACATGGCGAAGGTTCAGTAGAAAAGCATGAGATGGCTAAAGAGGGCTAACATTGCTCTAATCCCCGTTAATCGGTTCATTGTCTTTCTTTCCCTGCAAAGAGGACCTTATCCCAATCAGGATGCTTGAAGTATATTATTCTGACTCCTGACTGTCTAATTGGGAATTTCCTCACTTGGAAAAATGTATTCTCAATTCCTGTTATAACGACTGAACCAGAAATTAAGGGAAATCCCCCAGTGGGGCATAGATAACCCCCCCCCCACCCCCCCAGCAAGCTATAAGATCATTGTCTAGCCTTAAATAAAACTGCTAAGATATTGTACAAAAACAAGTTAGCCAGCTCTATAGAAGTACATAGAATTTTATTTATGACCAGTTTGTATATTGAATATTGACAGGAAATAAAATGTCCATATGCATACAAGGAGGTCTGATGAATAACATTTTCATTGAGGTCTGATTCACGGTCCAGACAGAACAGCCCCTCCATGTCTGCCCTTTAGGTTGCATCTGCACAAGCAGCTGCAATGCAATGGACAGATGCTGGTGTGTGTTCCCAGACAGCGTGCTAATACGCTGACCCCGGGCCATCACACTGTTTATTTTTTTTGTTAGAAGTTACCTCCCACCCCCCATGTACATATACATGCATGCCTTATGCTCACATAGTTATTAGAATCAGGTGGTGGGGGTTAGTTTTACATTTTCTATTTCATTTTCTATTCCATTTTTTTTTAATCAGCTTTTTAAAAACATTTCTCCCCACTTAACTTTTGCTATCACAAAGGGGCTAACAAGCTCATATGTGAAAGCATTTGGAAGTGACAGGTTCTATTTATGGAGACATCAGCGGCTTGTTAGACCTCTGATGTCTTTTCTGCCCTCCAATACAGATCATCTAGCACAAGAATGTGCTTGATAGTCTGTATACCCGACACTTCAGCTGGCTTCTGAAAGCTGAAGTAGGAAGTGCTGAGAGCGGTTCAAACTTCAGTGATTAGAGAGCAGATCGGGGAACGGATGTTCCTCAGTCTGCTCCTGCTCTTTATCCTGACGCTGTGCCATGGTCCTGCCCCCCCAGAGAAGCAGGGGACCTGAAAACTGTCATTGCAATAAGCCAGCAATAAAATGTGTTGCTGGGAAGCCAGTGGCCTAGCAAATAATGACTAAAGCAAAGGGAGGGCCTGCACTGGGTTATGGCTGAAAGTCAAATACTAGCCATAACCTAGTGCAGGTCAGCAATCACAGTCCAGACAGAATCGCCAGTCAGTCAGTGTGTGGACCGCGGTTTGCCATTTAGTGACTGCTGATTTACATGTTTCACAGAACAGCATTAGCTTCATCAAAGTGATCACTCAAGCCAGACTCCCAAGAATTATACAATCATATAACAAAAATCATTACCCACCATCACTTCTTTTTAACATAATCAACAATTTGCCTTATATTCTTGTCATTTCGAAACTTACAGCATTTGTCATATAACTTATCCTAGGCAGTGTCTGTCTCTAAAGCAGAGATCCCCAATTTATGCAAAAGGACCAAAAAGAAGCATACATAGCATTTAAGCAAAAGGTAAACCATAAGTTCCATCTTTAAAAAAAACATGAAGCAAAAGGTAGAAGGGTGGTCCCTTTTTTTACCTCATGCCACTCCATACCACAACCACACTCTTAAAGCCCCCAGAAGGATGGTATATAATAATTCTGGGCCCTTTCACCCCTGTGCTTTTTAATGCACACATTTAGCAACTGTTAATGCATGTTCAGGAGGTTTGCCATTGTTCTATTGGTGCTAGTTCACATATATGCAGCCTCTTTTTTTTAGTTTGTCAATGTGCATTATAAGGGCTTTAGATGGATAGAGCATTGCTGTTCACATCCAATGGGCATTGACGAATGAACACATCATAAATCACATCAAATATGCACCTCAAAAACATGCTGCAACGCAAGCGCAAACGAACCTGATGAAGTATTTAACCTTTCCCTCTGTCACGCCAAATAAAAACCCAAGTGACCTAATTAGAGGCACACCTGTATACCAAAGATAGGAATATTTTGCCTAGAGGGTTAACACAGTCTGCCAGAAAATATAAAGTCAGTGCTGATCTTATTAAAAATTCTATCATAGTTTACAAGCACGCTGTCATTTATAAACCCTGCAGTACACAAGTATTTGTCAAATAGACTAATAATTAAATGATAGGTCATATTTTATATCATGCATTTGTTATGAAAAGGTGTTAATATTTAATTTGTCATTTATAGTTTTTATGTAACAGGCAACTTGATGAGTTCCTTAATGCTGCCTTTCTCATTTTGAATTTAAATCCATATTGGAAATATTATCTAGAAGCTTTAGGCTACATTGCATCTGTTCATAAAGGGCAATCACAAGGTAACACAGCTTAAAGGTTGTGTTTTATTGTACTTCAGTGAAGATTATAAAACGCAGGCTTACAGCTATAAGCTCTGCAATTATTTGAGATGGTTCAACATCCATTGTATTTGCCGCTAGAGTAGCAGAGGTTCTAAGGGCAAGCTACTGGCATAATATGATACTCCTGGTTATGTGATGTTCACTTTGTGTGCAACTACGAAATATCTGCTAAGCTTGTTTAGATGTAATGGAAAGAATTTTATGGTATCAGAACGTTTTAATTTTGGCACAGCTTCTGTGTCAATGTGGAAGATTAGTGGTTACAATTAACAGCATATCTTCAACACCACTCAAATTCAACCTTCAAGAAAAATACAGTAGAACACATAGCCCTACAAACCCAAACCACATGAAATCATAGTTTAAGGCATACATAGATTATGGGTATGTGTCAAGTGCATTATTGAATTTTGGACCCGCAGCTATTGTTCAAGAATAAAGTTCCATGAAATTCATCAGGTTGAGGACTCTATCCAAATGTATCAAGCAGAGAGACTGTTAAAGAGAGTATAAAATTATTTTATACTTATCTTTACGCTAATAGTGTAACGCAGGGTAGACAACCTCAGCACTCCCATCATAAGTCTGCCTCTAGGAGTCATATCTATGGGTGTCAGAGTCTTGCAATGCTTCAATGTAGCTCCACAACAGCTGGAGTGCTGAGTTTGCCTACTCCTTGTGTAACATAATAGACCTAAATTTCCCATAAAGTACAAGATATTTAGGTTGTGTGTTTAATAAAAGTGGAGATGTGTCTTTACCGTTTCAAAGTGCTCTATTTTGAAGTGAATACAGCTTTTCACAATCTGATGAAATATCAGCTCCTAACAGGTAATATTATGGAAAGTCTGCAACCAACATTTTCAACTTTGCCTTTCCTTCTCTATTCATTTTCAGGAGCTGAACATGAACCCTTGCCAAACTATGCCCACAAAATTATTTACATATTTCGAAGAAGCAATAAAAGGCCTTTAAAGCAATCCCACATTCATCTCTGTACCTATATGCATGGTGAATTTTTTTTTAATTTCAAGACACAGGCATTGGAAGTTGGACATTTTTCTATGACAGGAGATCTTGGCATCGTGCCAGCCCTCTAATGTAAACACACAGCAGCTGTTTCACGTGAGAGTGCAGCATGTTTAGGCGCAAAAAACAGGGCAAAGAAGCTCATGCAGCAGTTTGAGCTGCAAGCTTTGCATGTTTTTGACCGCACATTTGTAGCACATTAATGTGTGAGCCAAGAAGTGTGTGTGTCTTCCTTGGCACATTTGGGGTGCCATTCACAAACAAGGTCACCGCAAGCGCCTCACGTGAGCAAAATAATGCAACTTTGTACATGTTGACACAAATCCCATCATGCCTATGCCTCTAGGAGTAATGACTGTCAGAGTCCTGCAATGCCTCATGTGACTTGCAGAAAATAATAGAGCACAACCACCTAGCCTGAGAACCAATTAAATAAATACAATTTGAATGTATTGTGCTTGTAGAGAATCATTCAGGCAGTAGTTACTGATCATGGTAGAATGGCAGCCATGATGATTACAAGGCAATACTTGCAAGGCAACAGTCTGGTGCTCTTTTTGATGGACAAAGCCACTACTTATTCCTAATACTCTCTGAGAAAAGGCATTAGAA
Source organism: Nanorana parkeri (assembly GCF_000935625.1). Lineage (NCBI taxonomy): Eukaryota > Metazoa > Chordata > Amphibia > Anura > Dicroglossidae > Nanorana > Nanorana parkeri. The sequence continues at coordinate 1,370,732 of NW_017306383.1, read as the reverse complement.
GGAGAGTAAAAGAGCTCTTGCATCTCATACTGGGCCATTGGCTGATCTGAAGTCGAATCTAATCCACAGAGTTATCATTTAGTTATTTTCTTTTATAGACAATGGACAGTCCAAAAAAGGGATGCCTGCCCATGGCTGTGATCTGGAACTACTACCTGTGGCCCGACATTAATAAATCACTCATGACTTTATGTATGCTACACCAGTCCATGATGCCAATTGCAGTGTTGTTGCCTCTGACAATGCTGGTGAAGTATAAAATAGGGGATGGAAAGAGGAAAACTTTGAATGAGTTGCTTTGATAATGTTTTATTGTAGCTTTCCTTTTGGAGCCTCCAGAAATGCTTCCAATTTGCCCTTGAAGCAAAGATCTCTAAACAGTGATGAGGCTCCTGTTCACCATTGTCACTAGCATGTCTTAGGAAAAAGGCAGAGGCCTCACACCAAGCTGCTGGATCTACACCAGTGTCTCCTCTTCTCCTAAGATAAGATGGTGTGAAAAAATTTCCCTGCATGTGATCTTGGTGTCAGGGTCTTACAAAACCCCTGGTTCAAAATAAAGTATACCCTTTAAGTATCTCAGAAAAATTATGAAGTAAAAAAGGAGTTTTATATTTTATCTGGATTGAAATAATTTAGAATGTATTACCCTTTCAAAAGAAAAGCTAGTAAAACCTCACTGTGAGAAAATGCCAGTGATATATTTCTAGCCTAGAGTATAGTAAAAATGAAAAACAACAATTTGTAAGTCCCTGAAGGGAATTTTTCCTTTAACGGTTTTTAAAGTTGAAGCAATTGTACTCGTCAAACTGCAAGAATCATTTATATAAAGACACAGATGTTAGCTAAAAAAATATGTCTTTTAAAAGTGTGCAGTGCTATAACCAGATGACATCAACTCTCCCAATGTAATCAGCAGAAAGTGCATCTGCCATAAAATGTGACCTTGTTGGCACATTTTGTACATTTTAGAAATATTGGTAAAGTGTCTTGGAGAAGAAATATTGGTGGCCCACAGTCATCAATCAAATTTAGATGTTCAGATTTTAACAGGAATGGGTCAAAAGCCCAATGAAACAGTTGTTACCTCTATTTAGAGCACACAGCTGTTGTTCTATTTGTTTTTTTTTTAAAAAGGAATCAGTTTCAAACAAAAATAACTGTGTTCTGGAAGCCGCGGCTGCCGGAATACTCAAACATTGGCTGCATCTGATTCGATTCTTTAATTTTTCAATCGACCTTTGTCAAGTGCCGATGAGGCCACATACAGTTCGAATTGCACGATTCAACATAGGTATTGATGTGAATGTAAAGTGCTGCGTGAATTGACGGCGCAATAATAAATATTTTTAAATGAAAAGCAAATTGCACAAAGATTGTTAAAACAGATACTAATGTATTGGCCATATTAACACTACACTACACACACACAGCATCTGTTCATTCAAGCAAATTTCTTATATCTAGATTGTAATAAATTTACATTTTGGTATCATCCAAACTCACTGTGGTAGATGTGAAATGGGGGGGGGGGGGGGGGGTTCTGTTTTTTTATTTTTAAAACTGTAGGGGGCTTGTTCTGTTTTGCTAAAACAACAGCAGCCCTAGGGTGACAACACTGCTCCTGTATAGATACAGTACAGTGAGTGGGAGTTGTACCCTAGGACAGGAAGTATGTCAGTGGGAAGAATCCTCAGGTGAAAAACTATGATAAAGAAAACTAATGTGGACACAACATTTAATAATTGGTAAGCTGTAATATACAGTAGTACATTTTTGTTCTGCACAGTTTAGGAGAAAAGTAAAGAGAGAGTCATGAGGCAATGGAAGGTATAGAAACATGCCGTACTGTGTTTAATAGAGAGGCATGAAGGACTGTTGATTTTTTGTTTTTTAAATCTTTTTATTAGTTTTATAGTATAACAAAAGGCACTAACATAGCACCACCACAGGTGTAACATAAGTCACACAAGTAACACAGAACAAAGGAAAACACGGATTCACAGAATCCCAGCATCACATTTTAAACATCAAATAAAATAAAAAATTACGGAAACAAGAATTGTACATACGTCTGATCAACAATTTCCCCCCAAGTTCCCTGGCTCATACGGATCATCAAGATGAATTAATATGTGTCTGCCCACCGGTGTGTACCCCACAGGAGAAAAATATTAGTCACAGTTCTGTATAGGCCGTAATAATAATAGAGAGAAGAAAAATTACCCTAAAAAAAATAAAATCAACATTTCTCAAAGGACAAAACAGCAGGAGGGGCAGGACACAAAAGCATGGGGAGAGATATATCATAATAGGCACCATAATGGGGTCACTCAATCAGCTACCGTATAGGAGGATTCAATCTACATTGACCATATTTTATCAAATTAAGACGGGTGACCCATTTTAGCATAAGTAGCTCTATGGAATGGCAGGGAGGCATTGACCAAGGAATCCCAGGCCCCCAAGTAGGCGCCCCCTGGCTTCCTCCAATTCAGGAGAAGGAGTTTTCTGGCATAGAATAGGAGGTATGTCAGAAGCGTACGGGGAGCCCCCATAGGGGCCAGTTCGTCGACAAGGCCCAAAACACATATTTTGAGGTCTACAGGGACAGGAGGGACCGTGGAATTTAAAGGTGAGAAAATGTCTGTGTAATAGAAAAGTGTGAAGTACTGCACATACCGGAGAGAATATAAGATAGGAATCTCTACTCACGCCTCTGTATTTATTAGTTAGCTTCATAGATTCATGTGACACAAAGGGGTTGATTTACTAAAGGCAAATAAGCTGGTTACTTTGCAAGTGTTTATTTATGACTTTTCAAACTGGTGTGCTGTATTTATTTCCTATTTTACTGTTTATTTGGTGAATGAGTAGAGGAAACAACTACCCCTTACTCATTCATGAGGAGAGGGCGTGGGAAATTCAGATAAGCATAGCAACCTTGCCCACAGACCCCCACCCCACAAGATTCTTTTTTTGGGCATGGAGCCCCTCTTACAATTCCTATCAGACATAAAGGGTCTGGTAGGAATTTTAAGGGGGACCCCACGCTGTTTTTTTTTATTTTCACGTTTAACATAATAAACTCCTTTCAAATAGATTCAAAATGATCTGAACAGAAAATGAAAAATTAGGATCAATCCGAAAACAAAATATTTTTAAGTAAAACATTTCCGAATAATGAACTGCATCAAATTTGGATCCGAAATCTGTAATCTGTAATCTGACGGAAAAAAATAATCGACCTGATACGAAATGTAACACATTTTTGAGCCTTTACATGTCTAATATCTCACTCATCTTATAGCTGCAGGTTCCATTTCCCTATATGAAAATATCCTCATCCTACTCTGTCTCCCTAATGGAGGGGTGGTCACTTTGGGCAGTTCATATGTACATTCCTATGTAACTCCCAAGGATGAAACTCATCACCATCTACACCTAAGAACACTAAGATCTGCTATATTCCAACAGAATGTGTGCCCTACACAAGCCACATACTACTCATAACCAACAAGAATTGACAATAAACATTCCCTTACATTTGGTGACAGTGATAAAATTTATCTCTTTTGTTGCTAGAGCATTGCATTCCTGCCTCTCTATTACATACAGTGGCTCATGCCCCTGTATCACTTGCAGTCCCTCATGCCTCTTTTTGCTTCAACACTTCAACACGTGTTTAGAAAGACCCCAGTACTGCTGACAACAGGAGGTGGTCTTTAAGGAAATCTAGGAGGGATGAGTGCAACACTAAGGGAATGAGCAGGGAGGGCAAATGCTCAATGAATGTGTAAAGCTGAATGAGTGCTGAAGAATCAGGTAGTGCTCTTATTTAACAGTAAGGGATTAGGAAGGATAGCTAAGGTTAGAAAGAGGAAAGAGGTTGGGTGTAATTGCTGGGGGCAGGATACAGAAGAAAGGCCAATGGACGTGCTGGAGGATCTCACCAGTAAGGCATCCTCTGTTCAGAAAAAAAAAAATCAGGACAGGAAGCCCCCTGGGAGAAAAGGAAAGTGCCACTTTGGCTTTAATCCCATAAAGAACTAAATTGATGAAGGACTTATATAT
>NW_017306383.1:1354220-1365814 GCF_000935625.1 Nanorana parkeri | reverse complement strand
TATATATATATACACTGCATATGTAGTATAGGTGTAGCCGGGCCTGTTGCCCCTTTAAGCTTCTCTGCCGAAAGTTCTTTCAAAGTGCAGCTTGTCATTCCTTTTCTGTGATTTTTGGACAGAGCTGGAAAAAGAAAGTATCCTCAATACAGGAGAACCAGTGGCCATTATGGTTGAGACCAATGACACTAGAAGACTCAGATTGGCTGCCACCACTGACAGGGGACTGTGCTTGTCCCCAACAACATCTTGGCAGGATTCAGATTGGCTGCTCAGTGGACCCTGTCCACCAGATCAGAGCAGAGAGGAGGAGAGCCTGCACTTGGTACTGAATGCAGGGGGCCATGTGGATTGCTGGGGGGCTGCAGGGAGAACTGCTGTCTTTGCAGCAGCAGCAAATAGCACAGGGACTGCTGCTGGAACTGTCAGAGTTTCAAGGGAGAAATCTGTGTCTGCTGTTCCTGTGTTGCAATGAGGAAATACTCCCAGTTAGAAGTGAGCACTTCAATAAATGATTCAGACCCCCAAAGCCAGCTAACTGTGGTTTACAGTGGTTAAACAGTGGCTTAGTGTGGTGGTCTTCTATCTTAGCCAGGCCATTTGGTATTTTACAGCCTTTCATAACTGCTGTGCATATTTACCAATCTCTTAGGCCCAGTTCACACCTGGGCGTTTCGTAGCGCGTTCCTACGCTCTGCAAAACGCTTAAACACCGAAATCCCATTGTTTCCTAAGGGTATGGTTCACACCTGGGCATATTACAGGCTGTATGAACACGCTACAAAACTCCCTATGCCCAAGAAGTACAGGAGCTTCTTTGGGGTGTATTTGCCGCACGTATCCATTGGGATATAGCCAGGTAGCCCTCGGAAACGCGCGTTTAACCACGAATCGCCAAACGCGCATATTCTATACGCCTAGGTGTGAACCCAGCCTTACATGTGTGTGTTGTATCTATTGCATTACTGTGTCTATTGGCACTGTTACCCATTTATTTACTTTGCTACAGTGTGTTTTACCCTTTCAATAAAGCCCTTTTACAGACACAGGTATGTCGGTGGGATTGGGTTCAGCCAGGATAGGTTATCACTGTTAGGAGCAGAAGGACCCATCCAACTAGCAGCTCCTCCAGGGGGTACTACATACATTTCTTGATAAAAGTTGAATTACCCTTTAAATCTTTATATGCTTTTGTGTCTGTTAATATATATTGTACATACAACTAGTAATGGCAACGCATGCAGATAGCTTGAAAATCTATCAAGTCAGATGGCAGTGACTAAGACTAATTAATGTGTAGGAAGCATCTAATTTGTATGCAAATTCTCAAGTAAAACAGATGATTCTAAACCTTGTTACTTGCTTTAAAACTAAGAAAAATTATAATGTGAGTGAATTAAAAACAGCTAGCAGCAAGATACTTGATTTTACCAAGAAAAATATTTAATCGGAAAGCAGATTTATTCCTATTTAATAGACGGTGCTTATTCTTAAGTGCTGTAAACCATAGCAACCAATCAGATTTGTTTTGTTTTACTGTTCTGACGTTACCAATATGAACTTTGGCTTTGAACTTTACTGAATAAGACTCTTAGTGTGTCTGTGATATTTCCATACACTGCCATTTACCTTTATCATAAAAAAATCAACTCTAACAAACAGGTGGCATTTTAAAAATCACATGAGCTAGTATGATTCAACCTTATTAGGGGATTTAATTATGAAGATTGGAAGCTTTCATAAGCACAATGGAAACAAAGCAATATTAATGTATAGAAATATTAAACAAAATTATCTCAATTTATATCTAAATTAAATACCAATAAATAACTCATTACAGCACAAAACTCATTTACTGTGAAATACTATTATATTGAGCCATGATAGGTGTAGAGATAATGGTAATATCTCTATAATAATAATAATATTATTATATCTCAAATTAATAATTTGGTTAATTTAAGGTTCATCCAATATTAGAAATTAGGGTTGCACAGATACCAAGTACAGTACTCGGTACAAGTACGAGTACATGTACCGATACTTTTGAGCTCCAAGACTAGACTAGAGAAAAATTCAAAAGTTAGGAGGCAGCTGTCATGTGTAAGGAGCACGCTGAGCTCCTGGGATTTGTACATCTCTGTTTTAATGTACGATTTTGTTTTTATAAATATAAATAAGGGGATGCACAGATACCAGTTTTGTGAGTACGAGTACTGGTACTTGCCGAGTACTTACAAGTACGAGTACTGATACATTTTTGTTTATTGTCATGTGACAGTTTTTCTAAAACAATACAGACTAATGATTTTAGGACAGTGGTAGAGTGCCAGAGCCAGATCCCAGCTGCAACCGCTCCAACCCTGGTAGTTCTCGTGAAAATGCCAAGTATCTGCGCTGGTACTCGAAAAGTATCTGTGCATCCCTATTAGAAATGATTGATTTAAAAATGTGGCATTACTATCTTGAGCTCCATCAAAAATTATATTTTTTGTTTTATTATCATTGTATCGTACTTCCCAAATTTCTGAGATGAGAAAGAGGGACACCTTCCAGCCCAATGTATTTAGGCAATGGACACACCACTGCCACAACCTCAATTTACATATAGGCAATGGCCACACCCCCAGTTATGTGGACTATTAGATATTTATATGCTATAACAGATTGGTTAAACACCAAATTGTTTTTTTTTTCACTATAACTTTTCCTTTTAAAATAACAAACAGCTCTTGCAGCCTACAACAGCCTGCAGCCTGGTGAGAAATACTAATTAATTTATGATTAAAAACAATGAATCAGGAAGTCGAAACATTGCCATGTGCATTCAAAAAATGATTAGCTGAATTTAATCATAACTTGTTCAGAATCTCTATCTAAGTTGTGATAATTGGAGCAAAGACTGTCCAGTGGGGTATACAAGGTTCTATTTTTTTTTGTTTAACCTGCAGGCTGAAGTAAAAAAATAGAGCAGATTCCTCCATCAATGCTTATTATTATTATTATTATACAGGATTTATATAGCGCCAACAGTTTGCGCAACATGTTACCGTATAAGGAAGACATTACAATCACAATACAATTCAAGACAAGATGGTAAGGAGGGCCCTTCCCATGAGGGCTTACAATCTAAAAGGGAGGGGCAAGTGATACATGAGGAGGTAGCATGAGCATTGACGGACGCATCCCCTGCTGTTAGCAGTGTATTGGCTGCTAGATCCGTTCGGCTGAGAATTTTTAAACCAGCTCCTTCGATCAGCTGATGGGTGGAAGGGTGCCGACAGTGGTACCCATGGTATAGTTTTATCCTGTTCATCAGGAACCGAGTGAAATTCGAACTGTGTATACCCGACTTTAGGAACAGGAATAGCTTTAAACATTACAGTATGATCATCAGGTTTTCTTCAGGCCTCTTCCTTTTACTATCTCCTAAATGTGCAAGTACTTTTGCTTCCTTTTTTTTTTAATGTTATACATTTTCATATGCTTAAATTCATGTTAGCACTATTACTGTGCAGGTACTGTATATACTGTATGTGTAAATACAGGGTGTACATTAAAGTGTGTCATAACATCTCAGCATTAGGGAGAATTGTTTTTCCAGCAGAGCCTTGCCTATGTTGGTCCTAAAACCAGAACTACTCACAATGGATGATATGTATCCATTCTGTCACACACAATACTAAACAGGAGTAGTGAGACAGTTTATAAAAGGGATTCACTGTAATTAGATAGCTGGATTAATACATTTCTCCTTTAATTCCCTAAAGTAGCACTTGGCCAGAATAAACCTGTCCCTGGCCACTTCTTAATTGTGCTTCTGTTTTGAAACTTTCTCATCTCCACTGGTAATTCTATCTCAGACCTATGCAAATCTGTTTCAGTTAGTTGTTCAGCATTACAGGTTCAGGGGTTGCAAATACACAATTATCTTATAGTCTTATAGTGTATATTTTCAATTTTGTTGATAATTTGCTTGATACATGTCCCTCAATATATTTAGGACTAGTTTCTCAACATGGAGGGTGACAAGAAATATATAATATCCACCGTATTCAAGCAATCTTGCATGTACTCACTGCAAAATTGTTAAATTTCAACACGCACTAATGAGCACCAATGACAGAAGTGCCTGATGATGCCCCAGGGTAGCCATAAACAAACCCATATTCTGTCAAGCCTGACATCAAGCTTTGAAACTGGGGGCTGGACTGGAACTTAAAGGATAAGTAAACCCAAGAACAAAATGTAATATATTGCAGATTGCCTGCATTTATTGCCTGTCATGCTGTGGCTTGACTCATTTTCAGAAGAAGATTGAAAGATACAGTATCTAGGGATAGTTCCCAAGGAAAATTGTATACTGTTTGAAATCTGATTGTTCTTCGATGTTGTTGACTCACTGGTTGGAGGGTTGGATCTGTCATATCTATTGATGTTATGTGTTTTTATTGATGGTTATCAATATTTTAATTCATACAGCCAGTCAGACACCCAGGTCCCATTGGTGTTTTCACTAATTTTCTTAGTCAAGCTAAGAACATTTTCAGCAAATTACAGAAATGCAGTCTTTGCCACTTCCTGGTAGAAGAACTTGAAGCAGAAAAAAATATTTTCTTTCTTCTGGAAAACACTAATCCCATCAACTCCAACTTAACAGAGATGAACAAAGGCAGACATGTTTAAAGTCCAGCCATGTAACAAACATGGCTCCCTCCATAGATACAGTGGAGAAGTATGCATGGTGACCCAGAAGCAAAAGGTTGTAATTCACAGGATTACTAGGTTAGAACAATGAGAACAAAGTCTGAAAAGGGACAACTAATGCAGGTATCTCATCTAGGGAGTGCCAAGCTTAGTCGTTCCTACGTCAATAAGTCAATAAGCAATTTGGTCACTAAGCGAGGAATTGAGGAATCAGCTCTAAATACTAATGTGCAGTACAGTAGTGAATACTGACCAACCGAGGAAACGAGGCTGAGACTGAGAAAGGGTGATATAAAATGATCTTAACTCAAGTTCTTGTACAGTGTACAATACAGACTGGTTGGAGAGTTGGTCTTAAGTTCGAGCAGTCGTTAAACAGGTAGGTCGTTAAGTGAGTAGCTGTATATTTTGTTTTTGTAATCAGATACGCTTTAAGGCCGCCTTTATTCAACCATGCAAAACAAAACAGTTTTCCTTTCAAAATCATTCAGCATATATTCTAGATCTATAATTTGTCCCAATATACATTTGTTTTCGCAGGAGACCTACAGTGGATTATAGAAAGGGCGTGGAAGCCCCAAAGTGGTTGTCTAACGATCTAATCCAGCATGGATTCTAGGTTTTGCTGGTAATTTTGGATGGCTGGAGAGGTGAGAAAGTGGATAGATGCCTCTATAAAAAGGACCATGTTACCAGCATGCAGAGGCATGAATAGCTGTGAACAGAGCAAGAAGCTGTGCTGTACTGTGAAGCAAGTTATGCAATACCAAAAGCTGTTAACATCACAAAAATAAACAATATAGTGTTCAGCAGTTTTGCTTTACAAAAAGTGTGAGAAAGAGAGAAAACTGCAAGAAAGTGCTTCCGTGTTGTGTAAACGGCGTATGTAACCTATCATAAGACCACAAATATTTTAGGACTGCTGAAAGGATTTGTGAGATGTCAAACTGAGGGAAAGAAAAAAAAAGTGTGCAAGTCAAAGCAGAAAGATATTTAAATAAAGGAGTGACAAATCTGCAGCCACATAGCCATTACAAGCCCAATAACCATCCATAGTAAGTTATTCTTTATCCATTAGGACTATTAGATATAGTCAGTTGATCATGTTTTTTTAGCAGTTGCAATATTCTTTATCCCTTATCAATTACTATGATTTTTATATGTTTCATTGTTTATTTATATGTTTCAATAAAATGCCATTTATAGGATCAATTAGTACATTAATTAAATGCAAAAATCAATGTAAATGCAGTAGTGTAAGATTTTGTTTTGCATGCAGTAACAAAAAAACTTGATTCACTGGATTGAAGACATTGTCTAAGTGCACAGAGTTCCTGATAATGAAAAGTACTTGAAAAATGTTTCCATATTGTAGTTGTAAAGTGTAGGAACATAATGAGCTAAGATCAATGGCCCTAGCAATTGATTTTTCTGTAAAGTAGAACTAAAACCAAACTTTTTTTTTGGTTTAGGATAGAGCAGAGGATTGGAACAACTGTCAAACTTTTATTGCTGTTTGTGCCAGTTAGGGAGAATTATCCTCCCTATTTGTCTTGGTGACCTTTCTCTTTCACTCTTTTACTTTCAAGAGTGAAAGTAAAAGAAAATCAAAAATTTTGAGTTCTCACAAAAAAGGAAAAGAGGGGAATCTTCCAATGGGGACATTATTTGACCCTGGTGACACCAGGAATTTCCCCTCACTTTGGATGGATTTCCTCTCATTTCAAGTTGTGGCTATGGGACATGAAGTGGAGGAAAATCTCCGTAATGGGACACAGATGGCAAAAAAGACTGGCGGGGTATTTAAAGCCTCACGTACTCTATCCAAAAAGTTTAGACTTTAGTTTCATAGTAATACAGCTGTATACACATTGGCCTTTTGGCTAAGATCAAGTGTAGTATCTGTTCTTATCAGTTGCCGGGGGAAACAGGTTGCTGTCCCTTACAGGGAAGGGATGGTGGCTTAGTATTCTCCGGCGTATATTGGTGGGTGCTGGAGGGGTTTTCCTTTCCTCCTGGGTTGATTCTGGCCCGGTTATGCCGGGCTTGTCCCCAGTTGTAGGTAGCAATCCCTGAAGGTGCTAATGCCAACTGACAGAGCAGGTGCTTGCTGGGCCTGGGCTGAGGGCTGGGGGCGGCAGAGGCCCGTGGTGCTGTGCCCCCTGGGGTAGGTGTCCCAGGGGTGCCAGAAAATCACTAGGGTGTGGGAACCCACAAGTGATTCACTGTGCACATGGACACGGCACCTACTCACTTTTTTTCTGCACAAACCCTTCTTGGACATGCCTTATGGCTAGTTTTGGGGCAATATTTTTGCACTCCGGCCCCTAAGGCCTGTCAGCTTGGTGCACTGACACTTTAGCTTTTAATTTATGCACTTTATACACGATTTGGCACTTGACTTGCACAGATTGACGGAGGGTGCAGGTACCTTTGGGCCTGTTTCAAGAAGTTGGGTAGAAGGTTCTGTGACCTACAAATGGGCCCCTCTGCCTTCTCCCATCTGTGGGGGGTCTCTCTTCGGGAGAGCCCGCCAACCTAGTACTTGGGGACCTGTTTCGGCAGATCCCAAAGCATCGGGGTCCTCCGGCCTTCGGGTTGGAGGACCTAAGTCGTTCTTGTCCCTGTCAGGAGACTTGTGTCCTGGGGATCAGGAAAAATTGTGGCCCTTTCATTAGAAAGGACCAAAGCACCCTTGTGCACGTTTTTGTGTGTTGTGATTTCACGATTCACTTTTTTTGTTCACAGGGGATTCGTTTTCGAGCACGCTCCACGGGCTTAAAAAAAAGCTGTATACACATTATTAACAAGTGTATAATTATGCATAATCACTTTAGATAGTAGAATTGCACAAACCAGAACAAAAAAGAAGACTATAAAGACCGAAGAAATGGGGGAATGGAGAGGTTAAGAGGGAAACGTTCAGGGCCTAGGAGTTTTATGAATAACTGGAGGGTCCCAGCATCTTAAGAGAGTTTGAGGAAGGTGTATAAAGTATGGGCCAGGAGGACAAGGTTTTGAGGTATTAAGTTATGGAATTATTAAGTCATGCTGGTAAATATTTCAAAGTGTGGACATTTTGAATGCATTTGTTGAGGTGTAATTGCGAAGGTAGTAAAGGCTGCCTCCATTAGAGGTCAAATAAACATCTTGCTGCTTTGAGAATGTGTGATGTTAACTTGGAGAGATATCTTGATAGGTTATTAAGGCCAAAGTGCACAGGATCTAGTGATATATTGGGATCTGGTTTAGAAACTTTCGGGACTCTGAACCGGAAAGGAATGATCAGCAGACAAATCCAACTTATATCAATTATATTGCCAAGGTGCGTGTGTCAGAGAAGTGTTGTTCGTATTTGTGCTGCACATTTTCATGCGCATGCGTGCGAGCATATGAGACGTTCTAGTGGAAGGATTGCTCGTACTTGTGAGTGAGCACGCAAATGCGCATGCACTATGCTGCATGGGCAGATGGCCTATTTAAGGAGGAGCTTTGTACTTGTCCCTTGCTGAGAGTTCTTCAGCTAGTGGCCTGCTTCCTGTGTTACCTGATCATTTTTTTTCCTGATATTGACCTGCCTTGTTCTTGGACTCTGCTGATTGCTGCCTGCCCCTGACCTTGGCTTGATTTGGACCTTCCTTCTGCTTGCTGATTCTACACTGCCTTCCCTGCACGTTACCAACCCAGCCTGCTCCTGACCCTGCATCTGTTTGCTGATTTTGTACCTCGCTGCCCGCTTGATCTTGACCCAGCTCGTTCATTACTTCGGCTCTGCACCAGTGCCAGCTTCACCCATTGTTGACATAATATTCCAGGAAGTGTCTGCATCATCTTCCTTCAGACTGGTCCACCTGCATCTCCAGCTCCAGGTATATCCACTTCATCAGGCAGTCGTGCCCCTCTTCCATCTCTACACCCTCTGCCCACCATTACCAGGGGTGTTTGGACAAAAGACGCAAGGGAGGCCGCCCTTGTCATCTCAGGCCCTTACCAGGTACGTGGCAGCGTGTTGTAATACCAACACAGAGGTGAGATCGAAGATTTGACAGTATGCAAAAATTCAGGAGTGTGGTAATAGTGGAACAATAATTTTAAAAAGTATTTCTTTGTATATTGTACAGATAGATGTTTTACTGGCAATACCCCAGATGGCTTTCCAGTCCATCATATATAATTCCCTTGTCAATACCTTTTCCAATGTATACATATATTTTTTATTGCATTACAAGCTGGAATCAAAATGGATTTTTTGGGAGTTTGTACCATGTATTGTACATAACATACCTACCACTTTGTAGGTGCAAAATAATTTCTATTGTGACACAAACAGTAATTAGAAAAAAAAACCAGATCTTGAGTGTGCATAAGTATTTAGCCTCTAAAAGTCAATACTTTGTAGAGCCACCATTTGCTGCAATTACAGCTGCATGGCTCTTGGGGTATGTCTCTATTAGATTAGCACATCTAGCCACTGGGATTTTTGCCCATTCTTCAAGGCAAAACTGCTCCAGCTCCTTCAATTTAGATCGGTTGTGTTGGTGTACAACAATCTTCGAGTCATTCCACAGATGCTCAATTGGATTGAAGTCTGGGCTTTGACTAGGCCATATTAAGACATTTATATGTTTGCCTTTAAACCACTCCAGTGTAGCTTTAGCAGTATGTTTAAGGTCATTGTCCTGCTGGAAGGTGAACCTCTGTCCCATTCTCAAATCTGTACCAGACTGAAAAAGGTTTTTCCCTCAAGAATTGCCCTGAATTTAGTGCCATCCATTTTTCCTTCAATCCTGACCAGTTTTCCAGTCCCTACCGATAAAAAACAACACACAACATGACACTGCCACCACAATGCTTCACTGTGGGAATGTGTTCTCAGGATAGTAGGAAGTGTTGGGTTTGTGTCACGCATAGCATTGCCATGATGGTCTGAAAACTCAATTTTAGCTTAATCTGACCAGAAAACCTTCCTCCATGTAGTTGAGGAGTCTGCAACATGATAAGGAATGCCCAAGTGCCGATAAAAGGGACAAGGTCAGGAATGTTGAGTACGGAGGATTTACCATCTCTGCTAGCAGTAAGGCTGAAAGAAAAATCACCATCTATAAGGAATGTTGGCATCTCTGAGGATAGTTAAGAGGCTGAAATAGGAAGCACAGTTGTAAGGTTATCCGAAATTGATCAGGGAAGATTTGTATTGGTGCTTCATCAAAATACAATGTTACTCATATTGCATGCTTTTTTTTCATGAGGTCTTCTTTAAGTGAAAATATATCCTGCAGATTAGATCTCTTGGTTGTGATGGGTGTCCTTTGCGACACCCTGTGGACATGGTCATTTTCAATCTGATAGGAGAAAAGGATTCACCAACAATGTTATTAAAAATACCCTGCAGAGTGTCTATCGAGTATTCTGGACCAGTGACTTCTAGAAGTATTTTAACTTAGATGCTTTTTCTACAACCCCTATTATAGGAATAAGCAAATGTGCTTGGATTCGGCTCACAGCCCATTCCTCAAACCCATTGCAAAGTCTGAAAATTAAAAACCTAACTCCCAAAATACATTCTGGCCATTGTTATGGCTAATAGGCAAGGGATTGCCAATCAATGAACATGGGGAGTTGGGCACTGACCTGGTGGACATGTACTAGTGCAAAATAAAATTTGAAAAACAACATCCTGAAGTGAGAGGCTCCTCCTTTTTATGTGAATTCAAGGGCAACATGGGGAAAACACAATTTCTTTCCGTTATGGGCTTGAGAGATGCCCTTAAGGCGTATTTGGCATTACAGAACACTACAATCCCCATTGGCAGCGTCGGCGACATCGTACTCCGTCTTCGCATTTTTTTGCAGATAGCCCATCCTGCCCTCCACCAGAATGTGTAAGCTAATTTCTCCCTTTCACTGGATCAAACATGGGCAGTGACTGTTCTGTCTCAACCATCAATTTATGTATTTGAACATACCTCCTGAGACTAGTCTGTACAGATAGTATGACAACCTACTGAGATGGTATCCACAGGCAGGGTCCAAATCACCAAGAAGAATCAGAGTATAATGCAGTGCAGTTTATTCAGGCTTGACAATACAAAGAATGTGATCCCTTGTCATTCTTAGAGGTGGAAACATCTATCTAGAAGCCTAAAAAAACTAATGTACAGAACCCTCTCAACATAGTGAGGGAGTAGATGAAAAGAAACTGGGGAAGAGAGGCCGGAAGTGTCTAGAGGGCTGTACCAATTCACACAAAACAGTGCGGGTGACAGTGGAAGATGCCAATGTATCCAGAAACTAAGTTGTAGTAGCACCAATCTACCACTATTTGTCAGGAATATACCATTACATAATGATATACAATTCAGTACATAGCAGTGCCATAAGAATAGCAAAAAATAACACTGGCTGGGGATGCATAGGGACGTTACATCTCCTTCATCGCCCAAAGGGTAAATGTGATGGCTGTTGGGAATAATGCAGAACAGTGCATACTGCTGGGGCTGGTGGTGCTGCTCCGAGTCCTGCGCCCTGGTGATGGTGAATCTGCCTTTGGATGATACTGCATGAAAGGAAAATAAGTTATTTGGAAACCTGAGCTTTTTTCATGTGCTGGGCGCAGCACAGTGGGATGTGAGTGCAATATTATTGCACATTTACAACACTTTTGTGGCCTACCACTTTGTGGCTGAGTTGCTGTTGTTCCCAGTTGCTTACACTTTGTAATAACACTGCTAACAGTTGACCGTGGAATATCTAGTAGCAAGGAAATTTCATGGATGGACTTATTGCACAGGTGGCAACCTATCACGGTACCACGCTTGAATTCACCAAGCTCCTGAGAGCGACCCATTCTTTCACAAATGTTTGTAGAAGCGTCTGCATGTCTAGGT
>NW_017306383.1:1223808-1354100 GCF_000935625.1 Nanorana parkeri | reverse complement strand
GTGTCTCAATACTTTTGGCAATATGGTATATATATATATATATATATATACATATATATATATTGTAGCAGGTCATCATGTAGAGAACCAGGAGAGGTCCTGTCCGGGGTTTATGTATGTGACACCCAGATTCCTCTCATACACCTTCCAGGACATCTAGTCAGCACCCGTTTTTACACCTTGCCTCTATGGCAATTTAGGGCAGGTGAGGTAAACAGACAGTGCTCTGGAGCCTGGGGAACAGACAGTCTGAATCTGCTAGAGCACAAGGTTGTTCGCTGGCCTGATAAACAATGATAGTGCAGATTGCTCACCCCAGGGAGCAATTGCACCTGCTACCTATTCCCCAGCTCACTATATTATTACACACACAGTATATTGAGGACCATCAGTATATTTGATGGACATAAAGTGCCTCCTAGACCTCCTACATAGCAATGAAAGTATATATTGTCCTATATTTGTAAAACCAAGGGTTGATAACAAGGAATTGTCACCAAATCTTTTGTATGGAGGTCCAGACTTTACCGCGTTTCATGTCTTTTGTTTCTTCAGGAAGATAAGGCAACCTATAGTTCCCAAACTATACTAACCAGAGTTTTTGAAGGTGCTTTTACTTTGCTCATTTTGTGCTGGATAGCTGGCAGTAAAGCTGTAGAACCGCTAAATATCCAGAAACACAAAAAAAATCATCATCTTAAAATGCATATAAACGAGAAGAAACAAACTAGACCAAGGCATGAACATCATAATTTACATATTTCAGATAATGCAATCTTGGAAAATTAGTGCATGCACATTTGACATCAAAAGGATGTTTCAATCAGGCTTTGTTTGGGAAACATAAACAGATCAAATATGTTGCTGTTTTCACTCTAACTTAAAAGTACAGAATACAAATATTACAAGAAATGTATCCAGAAACATGATTGCGTATGAAGCACTAATAAAATGGAAATGATTGCGTCTTTGATGACTTCATACGATTGTTCCTCAGAGATTACAGGCTCATCCATCATCAGACTGCAGAAGACTTTTCCTGTATGAAAGCAACGATGCCAAAACAATAGTTCATCATCAACAAGTACATGATCTGTAACAATATGTTCAGATGTTTTCAAGACACAGAGCCAGAGATCCATTCAGCACAATAACTGTCTAATGTTTATTTTATTTTGTGCTGCAGTAAATCAGTTTATTTCTCATTCCCCATCTTTCTTTGCATAACATAAATTAAATGTTTTTAGAGGCCTGGTCATTTATTGCTGCTTATTGCTGGTATGGTATAAAAGTACAAATCAACCTTTCATACTTAAAGCCGATTTGCAGATGAACAGGCTGAAATAAAATGTTACTGTTTTATCTGATCTTTTTGTATTCTGCTTTGTCCTTTATGTCCCTGTGTAATGCTCTGGACTACAAATCCCAGAGACGTAATTATATATATATAAATCAGACTTCTGTATATATTAGAGTTCTATATAAATATCAATAAAATGTATATAAATATCATTTTTGCTTCAGCAGGTTCTATACATCATACAGATGTGCCACTTTACGGTCAGTGAAAGGGGACCCCCCAGGCACCATATTTAAAGGCATTTTTAATTTTTAATGTTTCATTTTAAGTGATGTTAAATCACTGCTCCTTTAAAAATTGTATTTTTTAAAAGTGTTTTTTCCATTGATACATGTCCCCCAGGGCAGTACCCTGATCCCCATACACTTTTTATGGCCAATAAATTGCATATAAGGCTTCAAAATGGGGACATTTAAATTTCTGAGTTCTACCCTCATAGACTTGCATTGAGTTCTAAGTTCGAGTTAGAACTTTTTCCAGGTTCGAAAGTTCGAGTTAGAACCGAACACGGGGGTGTTCGGCTCATCACTACTTTCTAGTACATGTAATGCTTTCTAGGAGGGGAAACACTGAAAAATGTACTTAGCTCTGGCTGCAGGGTCCACAAATTCTGTGATGAACAGGACCTAGGAAAATGGCTTCTCGTTGCAGTCTCTGCTAAATTCTTTGTATGCCATGGTCTTGAAGCAAGTCCTCTCGTCTTGTGAAGTCCCCTCGTGATGTCCCCCTCCTGTGAACCCCTTGTCTTGTGAAGTGCTCCCAACCTTTTCAGCTACTGGCTTTTTATTGAGAGAAACTGGCCACACACTTGGAAGCGCTGCCCCTTTCACTTTTAGGAAAATGAAATACCATGCCTTTCACTTTCCCACCTCTAGGTGGCAGCATGATTTGAGTCTTGACCAGGCTAGGTGTGCCTGTCTACGCAAAACTGACCCATATCACCATCCCATTGTGAAACAAATAATGGGAAATAATACAGGACAAGCCACACCATTGTGAAAAAGACTGTGTACACCCGGTTGCTCCTGACCCTGGCCAGGTCCAAAAAAACAAACGGAAATTAGTTATTTTCGCCAGACCTGATCATAGCAGATCGGGTGTAATCTAAAGTAAACAGACATAGGTCCTTTTACATCCGACTTCCCATAGGCTGACATTGGGACATGAATGGACACAGATGTCACAACGGTGACATATGATCCGTACTGCTCCGATCAGGAGGGGATCTGTGTATGATCTGATGAGCCTGTGCGGAAGGGGCCTTAGGAAGTGAGTAATAAAATTCTAAGAGCTTTATCTAAGTCTATATGATTAGAAATTCTATAATATTAGCTTTTATTGAATATATATAAGTGGACTGGACAGTTGTTTCTCACAGAGCAACTGAACCCTGAAAGCTGTTCCCAAACAAAGGATGGCAGAAGTCAAAGGACCGGTCACCAGTATTGCTTCTGGTCTCCCTGCAGATGATCTTACACTATTACTGACTTACCATTCTGCGTACTGCCATTGTCATTGTGACTGACGCCAGATTAACTTAGCTGGATGTTGTGATTGATATAAATTACATTGAGGTACGCTGTGATTGATGTGGATTTACTTTAGGGGACATTAATAAAATGTGTTTTATTTAGTTTAAAGGACTTTTTCACTGTGTGTATTACATAGTTACACAGTATTTGAGGTTGAAAAAAAAGACACAGGTCCATCAAGTTCAACCTTTGTGTGTGTGTGCGTGTGTGTCTAAGAGTCCCCGTGTGGTCTAGTATTTAAGTGTACCTGTACCCCAGTATGTTATGGTCTCTGATGATGGAATCTAATTGATTTTTGAATGAATCAATATTCTTTCCTGATACCACTGCTTGTGGCAGAGAGTTCCAAAATGTAACCGCTCTAACTAAAAAGCCTCCCCTATGCCCTTTGTGGATAAATCTTTTCTGCACCAATTTTAGGTGGTGGCCTCTAGTCCTTTTTACGGAGTTTACAGTAAAAAGTTTAGTGCCGATGTTGCCATCACCACTGAACATTTTTTACAACAAAATAAAGTCCCCTCTTAATCTCCTCACTTCCAGTGTGAACAAGTTTAAACTTAGCAACCTTGTCTCATAGTCTTGATCCTCCAGCCCCTTAATTAGCTTGGTTGCTCTTCTTTGGACCTTCTCCAGCTCAAGTAAATCTTTTCTGTGGACTAGTGACCAAAAATTAACCCCATATTCAAGATGAGGCTGAACCAGTGATCTATAAAGTGGCAAAATTATTGTTTTGCCTCTACAGTACATTCGCTTCTTAATACAAGACAGTACTCCATTAGCTTTGTTTGCTGCAGCCTGGCATTGCAAGCTATTATTCAATCACTGTTCAATTATGACCCCCAAATCTTTTTCCATTTCTGAGTACCCTTGAGGAGTACCCATTAATGTTTATTCCGCTTGCCTGTTTTTAACCCCAAAGTGCATTTCTATACATTTCTCGACATTCTTTTTGGGGGTCTGGTGGTGGAAAATAGATCCTCCTTAGAAGGTACCAACTTCCCAATGTTGAAATGCATATGGCCTGATATGGTACAGGAAAGGAAGGCTGCATGCTTGCTGTCCTCCCTTTGCTGCCCGCCTGGCTACATGCCTAAATAAGGGTCTGGTTGGCATGTTATTGGGAACCCCACACCATTTGCCCATTTTAAACTACTGCACTCAAACTGCAATTAATCAGATTGAACTGCTGCCGTATGTAAACCAAATTAATTGAAAGAAATTGAAAAACATTTTTTTAATTCAATAGCCAAATATACACTGTCAGAGTATGCTGTCGCTGAAACTGCCTGTAAAAATTGTACTGTCCCATAACACCTCATACAGCTTTAAGGCTTCCTCTCAAGCATGTTACAATCATAGATGTGTGTGCAGGGTGTGCCTGGGCACAGCCTAATTACCCTGAGCTGAACACCTTGCTTCAGCCGCTATAATAGGGCCACACTTTGGACGCAGCTGTCACCCCTAATTTTTTCTCACTCTGGATCATGCCACAGTAACTCCTCCTGCCTACTGTGTGGACTGTAGGAGGAGCATTTTTCAGCTGTCCCTGCACTTCTTCCTGCTCCAGAGTTGCAGAGGTAGGTGTGTGTGTGTCTGTGTGTGTGTGTGTTTTCTCTCTGTCAGCTTCAGTACATTCTGAGCACCATGAAGACACACTGCCTGAATTATGAAAAAAAAAATGAAAATTGAAATTGCAGGGGTTCTGCTTCAGGAAAATATGTTGCTCGCTATCTCTCCTCGCTCTTTCCCCTGGCTGTCTCTACCCTCTCTCTCCTGGCTGTCTCTCCCCTCCCCTGGCTGTCTCTCCTCGCTCTCTCCCCTGGCTGTCTCTCCTCACTCTCTCTCTATATGCGTGTGTGTTTGTACTTTTGTGTGCACACGCCTATGGTTACAATATTTAAAAGACTTGTAGATTTTCAAAGTTGCCTTCAAAGCCACATGAAAAGACCCTCTACCCATGGTTCAGTATTTTTTTCAAAACTGATTTTGAATTGGTACATGTGCCTTGTGGTTGTGCCCAGCTCACTATGCACTTTTTTGACAATAGCATGCCTATTAGCCCTAAAGATGGTCAGAATGTATTATTAATAGAGAATGTAACGCAAGCGATATTTGTTCACCCTCACCTCAGGGGCAGCACTGTAATAGAGGACATTTCTCCCAACTTTTTAGAATGTATTATTAAGACTCTTCCCCAATAGAAGGCAATAGGGTTTGCGGCTAAGTTCGTGTTTCACAGACTTCATATAGAATTTGACACATCCTCCCCTTGCAATGTACAATATAGGCTTGGAAAACTATTTTGTGGATTTACAATACATCACCATAATGAAGCCTTAAGAAAAAATATTGAAATGTTTTCATTTTAAATAACAACTGAATGTGTGCTTAAAATGTATTCAGTTGATATCCAAGGCAAAAATGTAGATCATGGTAACTGAAAGAAAAAGGGGCACAGCTTGTACAAAGGTTTCCTTAGCTTCTGCTTTAAACAATGCTTTTGTTTCACTGCTGCTTGATGTAAAAGTGCAAAACATTGTGCTATTAATATAAATACTAGTTGTCAATGCCTCTAACTTTATACCCTTTTGTACTTTATCACTTACAAAATATCAGACTTCCCGCATAGCTGTAAATTTCCTATCTGCTGTCATTTTCCCAACTGCTGCCAAACAGCATAACTTCCTTAACAGTTTAAACAAGAACATTGTTCTGCTATTGTCTTCAGCAACATATCACTGTAACTAATTAACCAAACTTCAAACTAAATGCTCGATTTAAGGCTAAACTCCAGGCAAACCATAAAATACATATATGTGAACTTTCTGATCTGGCAAAGTATATGTAACTCTACCCAGCAACTTTTAGTAAATAAAACACCTCTCACACACACACACAGCACACCCAGAAGGGTGACACCAATTTTATCTGTTAGAGTTAACGAGTACAGTGATCTCACCTGCCTACCTGCAGCCTTCTACTCAGATAGGGAGGAAGCAGCAACACACTCACATCACTGTTCATATTAGGCAGCCATGAGGCCCCACAAGCAGCTGCCTAATTATAGAGCAGCCTGGTGGAGGAGGGGGAGCCAAAGGAGGAGAAGCAGTAGGTGGCTTGGGGCTGGCCAGAGCATACAATCTGAGATTTGCCAGAGGCAGGCTGGAGGGCTGCAATGTGTCCTGAGGGTACTGACGGCACATCGGGCTGCAGGTAGGAGGAGCAGCACATGTGTGCAGGGAAAGGGACCCCACACAGCTCACCTTAGAGCCTTCAGCCTTCTAATCAGATAGGGAGGAAGCAGCAACACACTCCCATCACGGTTCTCTCCCCCTGTCAGCATGGTCCATGTAAGCACATGTGCATGCAGCAGAGACTGATTGGCCCTAGTGCTACTGCTCCCTCTCAAGAAACCTTCAAGTACTTACACTAGTTTTTTTTTTTTTTAAAGGATATAATCAATTTCAAATAATACTCAAATGCATTATTTAGTTTTTAGATTTGCCCAGAATTAAAGTGACACTAAACGCAGGAGTTAAATGTTAAAAATGCATTCAAGTACTGTACCTTAACCATTACCAAAAATGTATCCTATTTGTGTATCACTCGGCTGTAGATCCTCAAATCATCTCTGAATTGGTGCCAATACTGTCCTAACTTCTGGAGGGTGGTTACTTTTGTTCCCCATGGTCCCTGTGTGTGTTGTAAAGTAGTCACTGCTCCAAGCTCGCTCCTGTGATGGACTACAATCTCATGTTTAGTTTACTAATTTGTATTGAGATAATATAATTCATCACAGGAGCGAGTTTGGAGTAGTTACTACTTTACAACTCCCACAATGGACTACAAACTAATTACAAATAAGTAAACTAAACATGAGATTGTAGTCCATCCCAGGCGTGTGCTTGGAGCGGTGACTACTTTACAACACACACAGGGACCAATGGGAACAGAAGTAGCCACCCTCCAGAAGGAAGGACAGTGTCAGTATGAATTCAGAGATGATTTGAGGATCTACAGCTGAGTGATGTAAAGGGCACAATTTGGCACAATAATGCACAAGAATTAATTAAATTGGATTTTACCAGTCTAATGTCTAGTTTATAAGTATCATTTTCACACAGTCTCCTTCAAATATGTCCACTAATTTGTGTACAATTACTTTTTATTATTATTTCTGCAAACTTTAGGGTTTCTTTTGCTCTAATTGCAAGTTAGATTTCCAGTATCAAGATGTTTGTTACTGTGCATTTCTTTATCGAAGTTTTACAGGCCAAGGCAAAGGTAAAGTTGTTGCAGTCAGATAGTAAATGGCTATAAGGATTACAGTCAACATGAGCACTTTGATAAAAGAAAATCGCTTACTTTTGAACATATTTGAAATTGATGCATAAGACCACCAATCTAACATGTGGGGTAGAAAACTCCATAGAAAACCAGCAAAGAGAGTCACTATGCACTCAGGGATGTAATATTAAGACTGCTTAGGGTAGTAGTCGGATAACATAAGGAAAGAAAATTGAGTAGGAAAGCGAAGATAAACAACTGAATTATAGGAATCTTTAGGTTGGGTGTCTGGGTATGGTTAGTTGAAATATACAATCAATAGGACATTTGAGTATTCTCAGGCCAAGAATTCCAAGATTTCCAGACACTATCAACTCAGATAGCTAGAGGGCTATCTAAAATCTCTTCAAAGATCTCTTCAAAACATTTGATAATGTCATCAGAGACTAGAAGAATATTATTCAAAATCTGGTTTGGCTTTAACATTCGATTTTGGAAATGAATGGAGTTTCTTGAGCAAAAAATGCATTCTCTGTTCGAATTTTTAGAAAAATTTTGAAAATTGCTGCTCCTTCAATATTTTTGTTGCCACTCTGGTTTAAAACAATTACCAATTAGGCCCAACTAACTATTTGAAACATTTCAGAGAGTTCCTTTAATTTTCTAACAAAATTATACTGGTATATGACCAGCTTTGTTATAATGGAGCTGCATAGTCTGAAGGACTTCAGAGACTCTACGGGTCAAAGAGTTCTTCCAATGTCTAGCTTTTATCAGTCTAGGTGCTAAACAAATTGAGTAACCATCATTAACCATCATTCAAAATCATGGTAGGATTGAATCTATCCCTAAATTTAGGCTAGGCTAGGGGTAAGAGATATAAAGAAGTCTGTCACTTTAGATTTGGAAACAAAAAATCCCAGAAACTTTGGAGATTCCTCCAGGAACACAAAATGTGGAAAGATGTTTGTTATTTTTCACAAATTCTGATAAATATTAATTAGGGCCCAGTGCTTTATTAATTAGCAATGCTTACATTAATAAAATCCTAGCAGTTTACAAAGACAGAAAAGGTGTTATTCCAAAGCAGGATTGCTCTATATACGTACTGTAATTGTTGGGAGATATAGTAGAAATGGTTGCTAAGCAACATGATGGGAAGTGTTGGCAGTGATTTTTGACCTTGAACTTCTTCTCTTGGTTAGACTGCATGTTCTCTTGCAGAGGGTGTGTTTCACACAAGTTCGGCTAGTTTCTGCATACAACAGCACACTTTGTTAGCAAAGGCTGCCTTGTTAGCAAAGGCGGCCGACTGTAAAGACCAAACATCTAACAAAAGACTTTTATTGAAAAGTCATTTAAATAGACTACGTTCAAAAGACATACACATCATTTTAATGTCAGTGTTGACTAGATAATCTCACCATATGTTCAAACTCTCTATATCTGAGCAAAAATTGAGATCATAGCCATATCACCAATCAAGGCAGCTAACAATCTTTGATGATCAGCCAAGATGCGGAAAACTCCAGCTGTTGTTGCTGTTAAAGATTATAGGTTATAGTAAAGAAGGTTAGCACCACCTTTAAGTACATTTATAGATCACAAATCTGAATTTAGTAATAAATCCTGTTATGATCCTTTGAGGACCCTTATCAGTGTCCAATGACCCCCCTCCAGCTCTTCCCCTGCCACTGTGCCCACCTCTCTCACCACCTCTGTGTCCACAGACCTCCCCCTCCAGCTCTTCCCCTGGCACTGTGCCCACCTCTGTGTACACTGAACCCCCCACCTCTCTAAGAAGCTAACAAGCCCCTGTGTGATAGCATTTGGAGGTGACAGGTTCTTTTTATTGAACCTGTCACCTCCAATACAGGACTGTATTGGACAGCAGTACAGTGCTGGAACTCCTGCGACAGCTGAGAGGGTAAGATGGATGCAAGATGGAGACTCTCATAGTTTAGAGTTAGGACCGCACTATAAGAGGTGCCTTGGCACGGCAGTGCGGCTTTCACATCCTCTGCAGAAGACATGTATCCAAACCTCTGTTATTAACCTTAGTGGTGAGACAAGTTGTTTTACATGCTGGTTTGTGAGTGTGCCATGATACCTTTCTACTGTTTTACTGTTCAAAGCCCATTTCGTGTGCACCTTTCTGTATAACTCGTGACAAATTGTTGAGTGCGTTTGTCATTTGTTTAGCTGAGAGGGTAAGGCTGCAAGTGCAGCTCTCCGCTCTCACTGTTTACACGGAAGTGCCCCCATCGCTACGCCACTGTCTGTACCGAGGTATGGACATGCATTAACATGGACTTGAGGAAGTGTCAATGAACTTTAATTTTGGTAACATTACAGCACTTGTACTCCATTGAAAGTTCCTCTGCTGTGGCAGTTTCTCACAGATCCTGTCAAAGGGTCTGTGATTGGATAACGTGCCTGTGTGGGCAGAGCTACGCCCAGCCCAGTCAAACAACAGGGGCAGCCTTCAGGGAGAACCCCCCCCCCATAATTCAAGTAAGTAGAGATTGGGGGGTTGGAATCTAACCATATTTCATGTTACACCTTAAATATAGGTGTACCATCAACATGATGAAAAAGGTGCACTTAACCTTTAAAGTCTATGAGGTATAACCTTTGTTGTTAAATTCTGGTCGTTTTGAGGAATAACAGGCAACATATTGTCAAAAAAGGGACTGGGCACTGCTTTGATACCATGTACCAGAGCAAACATTTAAAAAAAGATATACTATACAGCGGTGAAAGGGTCGTATCATGCAGCTTAGAGGGCAACACTAGAAAATCCCCAAATGTTTTAAAGAACATGTTGAGGGGTAGGTGGGGTTGGGGGTATAAGACTTTTTCCTCAGATGTGCATTCTCTAGACGTAGAAGTGCTAAGCGTGCATCAACACCTGAATGACTTCTTAAAAAGAGGTTTTACCGTCTTGACACATCCTGTCAGTTGAATATGTCTAACTAGGACTTTGCTAAATTCCCCTCTGGGATACCAAGAAAAAAAAAAAACAACATACAACTATTTCTAGTAGAAATGCATGCTGTCTGACATTCTCACTTACAATAAGGTGTCTTGAAAACACCAACATGTATATTTTTTTTAATACACCACAATTTTTAATAATGTGCATCCTTTGAAATCAAACACATCTGTGGCCGACTTTTTGGTTAGCTTAAAGTAGTATTAACTGCTCCTAAATTTTGCCATTAGTACATCCTGATGAACCCATTAAACACTTCCCAATGTATTCATTGGTGTCCAGCCACTTACAGTTTACATGTAACCCAGCCACCGTGTTTTGGTTTTGTAGTGCTGCTTCCCCAAACTTCCTGTCGGGAAGAGCGTGCATTGGCTATGTCACAGCAGTTTCAAGTTGCTGCCAATCAATTAGCTTTGTGGGGAGGAGGGGCATGGCTTGCTGCCCCAAGGCTTTGGGGCTGTGTGGTGTAGACTGTAAGGGAACAGTCAACCAGGAGCGCCCATGCAAGGGTGGCTCCATAGGACCCTGCAAGGCAATGGAACCGCCCTATAACAGAAAAACGTGCCCTGGTGATCTTTGCGGTGCTAAGTTAAAAAGACATGCAGAGTATTCTAGGGACAGGGTGAGGTCAGGATTTGGGGCAGACAGAGCAATCCAGGGACAGGGTGAGGTCAGGACTGGGGGCAGACGGAGCAATCCAGGGACATAGTGAGGTCAGGACTGGGAGCAGACAGAGCAATCCAGGGACAGGATGATGTCATGACTAGGGGCAGGCAGAGAGTATTCCAGTGATAGATGCTGACTAAGAAAAGTAGGCAAAATACAAGAGAGGAACGGGATGAATATATACTATGACAGGTACAGGATGCAAGACAAGATATTCGGAAACTGAACAGTCACATAGAAGACAGAACTATCTCTACTATCATCTTTAAATGAAATGTGCAGGTGAATGGTCCACTTTATGGAGATATCATGGTTCTTTTAGACTCCTAAGGTCTCTTCTTCACTTTGGAGATGTGCAGATGGAATGCAGGAGGTACTCAATTTGCTGTTCATCTATGACAGCACTTAACACGGTTATGCTTGGGGCAGAGCAAGCAATACTTGGAATACACTTTGTTTCAAATGCTTTTTGAAGCTCATTTTTGGAAAAATATACAGCTATACATACAGTTAAGGAATGTTCACAATGTTACTGCTTACTCACAAATCCCATGTGTATTGTCATTATCTGGTGATTGTGAAAGCCATTGTCTGTCATTGCAGATCACTTTATAAATAAAAAAACAGTCTCATTTATAATTTACATTTTGTTTCATTGTTCCCATTATTTCAAATATATCATTTATAATGCATCTCTCTAGCCTTCATTTACATTTCTACTATACCGTGTTAGTCCACAATAAAGAACAAACAAAAAATGTTTTGACATCAATATAACTGAGACAATATTTTGAATGGATACACTGAATTGGCATTCTTTTATTTTCTGGTAACTCCTAAGGAAGCCTTAATTGCTTCTCAGGTAAATCTATAACCTTTGTTTTTGTTCAAAACTGAAAATTCCTCTGTCATGAAAGCACATAGAAAGTATATGTTACCATTCCTGCTTATCACCACCCAAGACCCAAAATGCTGCACGGTAAATTTTATGAATTAATTAAAATAAAATATTTAGGGGTCTATTCACAAAGCTGCCGAAGGATCCAGCCGTAGCTTCGGGCTGCTGTACGGGCTACTCACTATAGCCCGTAAGGCAGCTGAGCGGCTCAGCCAAGCCGAAGGCATTTGCTTTGGCTCAACTGAGCCGAAGTGTCAGCCGAAGTGGGGCGAACGACCAGCCGAAGGCCGGCTTTTCGCCCCGCACATGACACCTGGGCGGAGCCAGCCGTGATGCCATAGCTGGCTCCTCCCAGTTGTAATGACAGATCAGCGTCCCCAAATGACCTGGGGATGATGAACTGTCATTAAACAACTGGGCGGTGCTGGCCATGACGTCACGGCCGGCTACGCCCAGTTATTATTCATTGGCCGGGACCTGGTAGAAGACTCTAGCGGGTGCCAGCCAATAGGAAACAGTTGGGCGAAGTTAGCTGTCACTGCTAGCTCCGCCCCAATTGTTTTTTTTTCTCCTTTATAAAAAAACTTAAATGTTTTCATTTATTTACATATTAAAATTATTTTTTCAACTTTTGTGTAACTATTCTCGTTGATTTGCTATTCTGCTCTGTGCCACGGAGGTAGCAAGCAGAATACCCGAGGCGATTGCTGCTCGGCGGCATTCAGTTATTCACTCACTGCCGTTTGGCCCTTATGAGAATAGGGGCGAACAGCAGCAAGTGAGCTGCTGGAGCGTCGGCTCAGCCAATCCAGATGTTGGATCGGCTGAGTCGAAGTCCTTTTGCGCTTCAGCTCAGCCGAACATGCTCTGCAATCAGCCGTACTGAGCCGTAGTCAAAGTTGTTCGGCTCTCTTCACTACGGCTCAGTTATTCACGTGGCTGCAGCTTTGTGAATAATAACATTATTGGCTTCCTCGCTTTTTCTCCTCCTAGCCTTTTCCCCCTTACCTCTATTTCTTATTCCTCCCCATTTACAACTGTGCTGTTACACAGTTGTAAAAATAATCACACCCTATATACTCATGGTCGATATTCATAGTGAAGTGGGAATCACATAGTTCAATTTCCTTAAGCCATTTGTTCAATGCCATTAATAGATAGTTATTATACTGACATCTTGTGGTCGTTTTTGCTTATTGCACCATGTTTTTCTGTGTTCCCTCCCATCTATGATGTATTTCCTCTTTCTTCATGAGTAGTCGTTTTAATGGCATCAAAATGGCTGACAGTAACATAATCTGCATTGCATGCTTGGAAACATTACCATCTCTGACCTTCAAATACCATCTGTTCATTCACCTGCTGTATCCGGTTGTCTGCTGTAACCCTGCTGCAAGCAATAAAGCATTTTGTGGATGAAAAGGTATTTGGTGCGTTCAGCTATCTGATAAGGATTGCCCGCAGTAATTATATCTGCTTATACAGGCCAGGCATAGAGGTATCAGCAAGGGATACATTGCTAAAACAAATCAGAATAACCACCATGAATATAGCTTACGGATGTTAGTCCTGTTTTCGGTTCTCTTGATGTTGCAAATATATAGTTATGTATGGTCTGCTCCAGATACAGGTCTTAAACATGTTTCAATGCATAGATGTTTCTGCTCATACCATACGACCATTTGCCTTAATACCTGTTTTATTACGCTGTTTATACTGCTCTCATCTTGTATCTTGATCTGTATACAATGTGTTGCAACTACGTGATCCTCTGTATATTTTTCTTCTATATTCCTAATAAAGGATTATTGTTGGAAAAAATGCCCATAGCTCTTGACATACATCTTGCCAATGAATTATTTAATGAAACTGCAAAATAATGTGTAAGTGAGATGGCCTTTGGCCAAATCTATATGATCCAAATGACTCAAATCCTGCAGGAAACTATAGAGACAATTGAACTATAAATACATATACAGGCAGATCAGATACCATACTAGCATATCGTCCATTGTGCCCATTTAGTATCAGAGATTGTTTAGGTAAGACAGATGTTAGTGCTATAAACATTACTTTTAGTATGACAACCAGATCTACCAAGTAATTGGTTTATGTACAGCTAGCTTAACAATTACATTTATTAGAGGTTTTCCATCTTCTGTATTGTAATAGAATGAGCAGAACCACTTGTTTTGTTCTAATGTCTGTGGTAAATGTTTCCATGGTGTTGTTGTGATGCTCTGCTATCATCTTGTGGCAGGTTGTAGGTTTGCTATTGTTCCGTGCATGCCTTTTTTATTTGCTGTAACCGTATTTCAAATATTTTGTTAGGCAAATAAAAATACTGCCACCTTTCCTCTACAAGCCAAAATATACACAATATATAGACATTATCCAAAACTGTGGATATACAGTAGTTGTTTTATAACTGGACTCAAATTGTATAATAGTGTGTGGAAATGCCTGCCAACAATCATATCATTTTTCAAATATTGTAAGTTTAAAGTGAATCTGTCACTAAGGGGAAAAAATAAATCTTAAGGCAGCCTGTAAGAGGAAAAAGCCTTATGTTTGCCCTTTTGGAGGACGATGTGTGAAAGCCCAAATCCAGGGAAATTAACAGGGTTATTCACAAAAGGGTGAAGAGTTTGGAGAAGACAGGAGAAATGAACAATCTAGGACAACATAGCTGACCTGGAAAGTGAGCTGAATTGGAGAATTGTTCCAAATCAGCTAGTTTGGCCTAGATTGTTCACTTCTCCTGCCTTCTCCAAACTCTTTTCTGAATAACCCTGCCCCCACACTGCGAAGCTTAACTGCTCGTTTATGCCTAGGGGGCAGAAAAAAAGCTGTTTTACTTACCTGATCGTCTCTTACCCAGAAGTAGTTGCTCTCCTCTTCTCCCCCTCCGCTCTGGCTGCAGACTGTCCCTCTGTGTCCTCATGCACAATGCAGGGCTATGGAGCCTGCATTATACTTGATGACATTAGTGGTCTGCCAGAGCAAAGTAATGAAGAGGCAGCAGCAACTGGTCTTCAGCCTGAAGCTGGGGGATCAGGTAGGAAAACAGCTCTCTCTTGTCCCCTAGCCATAAATGAACAGCCCCACTACAAGGGAAAACTTAATTTCCCTGGACATGGGCTCAAACTTTTCTCTTTTATGAAGAGCTCTAGGCGCCACTGCTATGCAACACTTCCAGATAATGTGTTCCTGAGTACACATGTCATTTCAGTAAACTTAGTACTATCCTTTGCACAGGGCCACACGATCCTCGGACCGTCTGCTTTTAAGCATATCCCCTCACCAGGAGGTTTTTTGCTTGCTTTGTGAGTTACCTTACGTTGTCTACTGCCACCCCACCTGGCTCCCTAGATAAAACAACTGTGCTAGCCATTTGCTATCATTCCATCTAGACCAGAAGACCCCCATTTTACATCTTAAAAGGTCATCATGCCGGCGCTCTCATGTGTTGTTGTTTGAAGCTGGCTTCCTGACCAATCAGCATTGAGCTGGCCGAACAGCCATCTCCTTGCTGAACGGCTGGAAAGCTTCCTGGCCAATCAGCTTGATGCTGAGTGGATGGGAAGTTGGCTTCCCAGCAAATCAGGAAGCGGGTCATTACTCGCCGCCCGGCTTCCTGATTAGCTGGGAAGCCGCCCTGATGCTGATTGGCTGGGAAGCCGGTTTCCCGGCCAATCACAATCTGGTAACCAATCGCTGGCCAATCACAATCGAGCCAACCACACAACATGGAGCCGGCTTCCCGGGCAATCAGGAAGCTGGCTCCATGCAAGCGGAAGCACCGGTATCGGTACTCGGTATCAGCGAGTACCAAAAGCAAAATATCGATACTCGTACTCGATACCACAAAACTGGTTATTGTTGCTTCCTTAATGAAAAGCATTGCAGCTGTGGCAATGTATACAGCACTGTACGGCTGCAGAGCTGCTATTGTAGTGGGTGTCTGGGGAGGGGGAGGGGGGGGTGGTAAAACCGCACATCAACAGCACGGTTTTACTGCCCACTCACTGCCCATGTGACGAGAGCTTACTATGTGCCTTTGCTGTGTTTTAGGTGTTGTGTTATATTTGTTATAACAATTATGTTTACAGTTTATGACACAAAAAGCTTTCACTGTTTCCTTGAGCTGGCTACAGAAATGGTACAGAATGCAACCATTGTAAAATTTCGAGGAAACCTTTCTACTTATCGCTCTGTGTTAGGTACAGGTTCCCTCCTGAGGATAAAGTATTTTATTTACAATTCAATAGCCACGGCTTGCAACAGCTTTCACCCAGAAAAAAAAATGCAAAATAGCAATGTTTCTAACAAAACAGTTCACATAGCATAATTTAATATAAATACTAATAATATAATGACTGGAATAATGACTGGAATCAAGAAGTATGATCAGCAAGGTCACATAACTATGTCTAACAATCTGTCAGATTGCCCCCATCTGATGTTACTCATTCGTTTCTCAGTTGTGGTCAACTTACTCAAGTGCTGCCCCTGTCATTATCAAGGGACGCCTCATAATATTCAGTGGATGTATGCTGTCAGGAAAACGCAACAGTTGATGGTCATAGACTGGGAACATGCTTAAGGAGACAGTCCAGTCCCAAACTGGAGAAGAGTTGCATGAGACTGCTAGATATCAATATAGATGTTTTTCTCCATAATAAGTGCCAAAAAAACATAAAAAAGGGAAAAGTGATGGACAGCAGAGTAAAAAGTAAAATCATGTGAAAGAAATAAACTAAAATAATGTGACCCCCCTGCCCCCACCCACTCAAAACACCAGCTTGGGCTCTGAGACATCCACATTGCTCAAGAAAGTGATGGGGGACGTATGTGCCATTTTCACTGTTCTAGTTGCTAACTCCCTTCAATGAACTGGTGAGAAGATCTTCTGGACCCTTTACTCATTCATCACAGATCATAACAAATGCTTAGGTTAAACATTATTCCTAAAAATATTGACAACCCCTACACCAGTTTTTTTTTTTTTAACAAATAGTTGAAATCAAGTCCCAGGCAGGGTTTTTTGTGTGTGTGAGGACCCTGTCTATGGTTACATTTTGTTAAGAGACACCCAATCCAGGGGCATACCAGCCAGTATAACTGTGTACCAGGATAGCATCTCATTTTCTTAATTAAAAAAAGGCTAAATAAATAGAAATGGCAGCAGTATTAAATAACAGAACGAATGCAGATTAGAGCCTAGTGGTTTAGACTGTGGCATGGAGATCAAAAGGGATTGCTGGTGGGACAGAATTTTCATTATTTGCTCATCTACATTATTTTTGAACTTTCACTCAAGATCCACATGACTTTTATCCAAGATTCACACATTTTTACCAGCTTCAGTTAGAAAAAAGTGTGAACCTTGGATGTAAGTTGTGTCTTGGATAAAAACATTGATAAATAAACCCACCATATGATAATAGCATTATTAATAGCATGTATTTATATTAGTGAGCAAATCAAGCTTTAGTAAATATAAAAATAAATATAAAAATATGGTGCAGGGAAGATAGCAGTCATGTTGTATCTGTTTTCCAGTTTTACCACTGTGTGGCACTATGACAGCATTAAACAAGGAGAAATACAGCATCGTAGAACACTTAAAAGCATTAATAAAAGCGAACATAATATACAGCTAATTAATAAAAACAACAAAATATAAATCAACATTAAAAAGGAAGAACAGATTAATTAACAGGTGTAAAATAATTTAAAAAGGAATATTTGATCAAAGATGAGAACTATTAATCAAGCTGTAAGAAATGCAGATAAATGTTACTTCTAAATTTTAGTTTGCTACTTTAAAAGGAAATGTATAGATTATTATTATTATTTCTTCCCTATATCTATATATCTTAGGAGTGCATCTTAGGAGCTGAAGTCTCAGGTAGAAGGTGTTTATCTAAATAGAGACCTGCCAGGAAAATATATTTTAATAAAAGATAGTTTCCCTTTAAGGAAAGCTTCAAGGTACTTTAAAAATACATACTATAACCACATTCTTTATTCTAAAGTTTAGTTTTTCTGTAAAAACATCAGAGTAGTATTTTTCATCTAATTATGTTAAAGACTAGTATGTACCTTAAAATGTGTCTATAAGGGCAAAATATAGTATCTGGCTCTGCTGCTTTGATTTTAATGCAGGTCTAGGGCTGTGCTTGTGATCCTATGTCCAATTTACTACCTAGTAAGCCTCTGGCCTACAATATTTCTGGTAGCCGATGAAGTCTATTCACCTGTACGGCATAACTTATCAAGGTCAGGGACTAGGTAGTGAAACCTGTATCATGATTATAGTCCAGAACTGCACCTTTACGAACAGTGACGGCTCCCACATTTCTGTCCTCATGGAATCAATTTAAGAGGAACTGGACATACACAATGTACAAAATTATTGCTTTTTAAATGTAAAATGAAAATGTCCTCCAAGAACAAAGAGTGCCCCATCAACCGACCATTTATGTAGTTATATAAGGTGATAATTTCCCCCCTTTTTTGTGTAAACTATCTATTCCGTCATCCTCCATGTAAAGGAGATGAACAGAGGCAGATATATGTAAAGCCCAGCCTAGGTAGCAACCACGGCTCCCTCCATAGATACAGTGGAGGAGTCAGCATAGCCAGCCAGGGACAGTAAGTGCATTATTCACAGGACTACTGGAAATAAAGGATGTAAGGCCTGAAAAGAGAAAAACACATGGAGTCCCCACACAGAAGGGCTAGTAAGCAGAAATATATAACATTTTTATTTTTAAAAATGTATTAATTCTGTGATCTACCAGAACACCCAGATCGTTCTTCATCGATGACTCACCCAGTTGTACTCCCGCTAGCCTGTATATGGCATGCATGTTTTTAGTGTGCATAACATAACATTTATCATCACTAAACCTCATTTGTCATATAGTTGACCAACCAAACGTGCATCAAGGTCACCTTGTAAGACATTTCGTAGGGACTTTATTCTCAACCCCAAAATCTAAAATTAACAGGGTTATTCACAAAAGGGTGAAGAGTTTGGAGAAGGCAGGAGAAGTGAACAATCTAGGCCAAATAGCTGATTTGGAAAAATTCTCCAATTCTGCTCACTTTCCAGTTCAGCTATGTTGTCCTAGATTGTTCACTTCTCCTGCCTTCTCCAAACTCTTCACCCTCTTGCGAATAACCCTGTAGGTGATGATTTCTTCCTCAGCTTATTTGGTGTCATTGCATTCTCATAGGAGATGACATGTTACTGATATATCTGACTATAGAGCAGGGGTAGGTGATCTTGGCACCTCAGCTGTTCTGGGACTACAAGTCCCATGAGGCATCGCAAGACTGACAGCTACAAGCATGGTTCCCAGAGGCAACAGCATAATGGAATTTGTAATTTCAGCACAGCTGGAGTGCCAAAGTTGCCTCTCATTGCTATAGTGCTTTTCTCCCGGGTGTTTAATTTGCTTTTGAAAAGCAATTACAAAAATTAGGTGACCAGACACCACAAAAATTATTCCCATGATGTATCAATTAGTGTCAAGACTCCTTGATGTCTGCCTGTTATGGGAATTAATGGATAAAGTAATAAGGTATAATTATTGGTTAATTTTATACATTAGATATTAGATTTATTGCCATGCCTACCTGCCTTTTAAAAATTGGCCACAAGATGGTGCTGTAGAGAATATATATCTATTTACAGCAAGCAGACTGTTTCTATGGTAGGTTTCCAGCAACCCCTAGCCCAAGAAGAAAGGAACAAATGCTTTCTGGGATTCAGACGCCATCTTGTGACCAAGGAGAAGAGAATCTGATGCCATCCTTAGCAGATGTTGGAGTAAATGCTCAGATTCCCCTTAAGGCAGCATTGCAGGTAGAGACGGACCTATTTTGCATTCTACATGTGAGCCATCACTTCATTTACATGTTTTGTATATTGATTGTATGTTTTCATGTTCTTTTTCACCAGTTTCACCCCACCCTGTTTTGTTAATAAAGCTTCAAGATTTCATCCAATCTGGCTTCTTGCAGAATAGGAGGGTTTAGTTGCATGTCGAGCTATACACAGGCCACAGGGTAACGTGTAGTGGGGACAGAACAATATCTCTTGCACTACACTTGCTTTATAGTGAATGCTGCAGTGGTTTCTTTGGCTGTATTTCCCATGATAACCCTTGTAGGACAGTACCTAGGACAGCAAGGAAGGGGGCCTGCAACACAAAGCCTCAATTTACAGAATGTGATAAATTGTCCTTATTTTAATTCCCTTTATTGTCTGCCTCTAAACAATAATAGAAACCTTTTTCCAGAGACCCATTGGGAGTAGGGAGCCCAGAGAGTTGCGAAAGAAGACTCTTCAGGAAACACCAAACACTGGAGAGTAAAAAAGTAGCTCTAACTAGAAAGCAGATATCAGTCTCCAATTACACATGCTTAGTAGTTTTTACTAAAATAATCACACTGTTCAAGTGTGATTATTTATTTATCTAGGAAAAAAATGATGTCTTCATACAAACCTTTTCACAACAGTTACTTAACAAGAGGGCTGTAAGGCAGGGGTGGCCCTGAAGGGCTTCCTGGTAATTTAGTGCATACACAATTTGGGACAGTTCCTGTTTTGCTTGACCAATTTGGTGCAGTGACGCATGGGGGTTCTCAGCTGCCATTGGGATGTGCGGGATCCCTTGTGTGTTCCTGTGCTTTTAAGGAGGTTGGGCTTCCTCCTGACAAACCTGCACCCAATTTGAAATCTTCTGCCCCCATGTGCTCCAAGATGGAGACTCTCATAGTTTAGAGTTAGGACCGCACTATAAGAGGTGCCTTGGCGCGGCTGTGCAGCTTTCACATTTTCTGCAGAAGACATGTATCCAAACCTCTGTTATTAACCTTAGTGGTGAGACAAGTTGTTTTACATGCTGGTTTGTGAGTGTGCCATGATGCCTTTCTACTGTTTTATTTTTGGGGGAAACACGGTAGCACAGTAGGTACAGTAGGTGTTGTCATCCTAGTGTGTTACTGGAAGGATCACCTTGAATGAAAACATACAGCCATCTTATCTAAGGCCTGGTATGACTGGTGAGATATGCTTTAAAGAGAAATAATGCATAACAAGTCTGCAATCAGTGCTATAATTCATAAATAAATAATAATTTTCTTACATGGTACTTAGTAGTGAAGTGGACAAATACATTTCCTGGTTAAATGACATAATTACATCACAAGCTAACACACAGAACTCATCATGCAATGACATTGTGAATATAATGCAACCTATTTAAAGCATGTTTGAGTGTTTCATTTTTATCATGAATATATCTACCACAGATTAGGAAAGAGCTGTAAAACCTATTTTCAGAGTCAATTTAATCTTGCAGCTAGACAGCATGCAGCACTTAGTACTGATTAAAAAGTTACAAGCCATTCTGAGCGAGAGCCATGAACAATCTGGTGGACGAGGAAAAACAGACAGAGCTGGCTTTGTAATATAATGTATTTCTTTCACATAATATTCCATTTAAAATATTCACAAGAGATCCATAGGGTTCAGAAATTGTATATTCCAATAAATTATTACTGAAATGATATATGTTTGTGCATGCATTTAGCAAGAATATTCAAGAATTGCAAGTATAAAATCTAAAATGATATAAAATGCATGTAATGAAATTTACCATTTGCAAAAAATTTAAAAAAAACAAAAACTAATTGCATTTATATTATCTTAATAATTTTCATTAAAGGGTTTTAGGATTGTAATAAAAGCAGTCCTTTTTCTAACCATTTAAATAATGACGCATAGGAGTCCTTCTTTTCCCACACACCTTTAACGTAAATTATAGTGGGAAATTTGCCTTGCTGTTCTTTGTGCTGCCCCAGTCTACTGACAGTCCACAATTTCAATATGCAGTAGCCAGGCTCAAAGAGTGCTATTATACATACAGAGCTGGGTTGGACTGTACTTCTTTTATTCCTTGGAGAATTAAGGGCTTCAGGAGGGAGATGGTCTATTTATCCTGTTACATAAAATTATTTTTAAAACAAGTGTTTCAAATGTCACTTTATGCAATTAACATACCACCTAAATCCCAGTCTGCATGCCATGTACAGTATGGCAACTTGCTGACTCAACAAGATTCACAAGATTTGTTTCTCACAAAGAGTACCCAGACTCTATGTCAATGTAGTTCCTCCCAGTCTTAGAACATTACAAGGATGTTTTCTGGGTACTTCTTGAAGGTGAAACAAAATTATGGAGCATTATGCCTTCTAACTCTCTAGAGGGAACTCTTCACACAAAGATAAAATAATGGTAGCAGGGTCTTTGGAAAGTTGGGAGTGTTTGACTATGCGCTGGTCTATCTAGGAGCAAAAACAGATGGGGGTGGGGGGGAGGCAAAGGGACATACTAAATGCACAAAAACATAAATATTTAAATATTAATTAATCCAAGATTCTACTACATATGAATTTTAAAATTGGAAATCCATTTGGACTCCAAGTATGTTACCGTATTTGCCGGCGTATAAGACGGGTTTTGAGACCTTAACCACTTCATGACTGAGGCCTTTTTTTCATTTTTTGCACCCATGTTATATTCCACATTTTAGGCCTGAAAATTACTTAAAACCCCCCAACATTATATATTTTCTGAATGCCAAGACCCTATAGAATAAAATGGTGGTAGTTGCAAATTTTTATGTTGCGCAATATTAGCGCAACTCCTTATTAAACCCCAATATTTAGTGAAAAATTTAATTAAATGCCCCAAAACACAACAAAATACCCATTTTTTTAATGAAATATAAAAGATGAGGTTACAACGAGTAAAACGATACCCAACATGCCCAGGTTACAAATTGCGTGCATCCGTAAAACGGCGAAAAACCCCAGTACCCCAAAAAGTCCATAGAAGCGCTTTAAAAGCCCCCACAGGTCATCAATTTAGAGATACCCCAAAATACTGGCCCTAGAATTATTGCTCTCGCTCCGGCGTGCGCGGCGATACCCAACATGTGTAGCACGTTCGTCGTTTTCATACTTGGTCGCACCCGACGCGTGTTTACGTGGCGACGCGCGTGATCGCGGGGGCGGGGGACTTTTAATTTTTTTTTACTTTTTTTTTAGTTTTTTTTTTTTTATTTTAATTTTAAAAAACTTTTTTTTTTTCTTTACTTTGACTGCTATCACATGGGGGGGCCTACAAGCCCCCCCATGTGATAGCAGATGGTGGTGACAGGTACTCTTTAAGGTGATGCTGGGGGTCCAAAAGACCCCCAGTGTCACCTTTACACTGGAAATAAGCTATTGAAGTGCAGATCGCACTTCAATAGCTTATAGCTGGGCTGCAGGAGCCCAGAACTGACAGCCCAGGGACCGGAAGTGATGCAATCTGCATCGCTCCCGGTCCCATAGAACGGGGAGGGGATCGATGAACGGAAGTTCGTCGACCTCCTCCCCAGCTCCCCGCGGACACAAAGATCGCCGGTCCCGGGCCCGTAGGAGGGGCAACGGAGCCCGGGAAGCACGGCGGGGGTGTCCGGCGGGGGGGGGCGGCCCCTTCTTCGGGACGCAGAAGCGATCTGGCGACAGGTAAGTCGCCAGCATCGCTTCTGTTGTAAAGCCGACAGTCGGCTCTACAAGTTTAAACAGAGTCCCGGCGGCAAAAGTCACAGGGAGTCTGTTTAAACAGCCCCGATGCTGGCGACGTACACTGTACGTCGTCAGTCACGAAGGGGTTAAAACATCCCCAGAAAATCGGGGGTTGTCTTATACGCAGGGTACATACGGAAGGATCCGGTATACTGTATGTAGCGTCGGCTACATACAGTATACTGCGCTGAGCCAATCACGGCAGGCTTTGTATTAATGAATACAAAGCCTATATTTATTAATACAAAGCCTGCCGTGATTGACTCTGCGGAAGATGGAGGACACAGCGGGGATCGTGTACAAGGTAAGAGACTGTAATCCCGAGTGTGGCTCGGGGTTACCGCTTATGGTACTGAAAATTAACCCCGAGCCACACTCGGGAATACCGCCATGGATGTTAGTGGGTGCATTTAAACATTATTTTGGGCTATACTCGTCTTACACGACGAGTATAGCCCAAAACCTATATTTTAACACAAAAAGTAGGGGGTCGTCTTATACGCCGAGTCGTCTTATACACCGGCAAATACGGTAATTATATTGTATATTTCCATGAATGTTGCTAAATGTTACCTTTATTTATGTACATTACATATATTATAAGAATAATAAGGTGGCCACCATTGCTGGTCTCCTTCTGATTATGCTAGCTGCCTGCTTTGTCTTGCTCTTATACTTCTGATTCACATAATCAGGTCAGGTGGTATTCTTTGCCAGCAGCTTGTTTCAAGTGACAGACAACGTTAAGATCTGTGCCTAACCTCCGCATAATGAAGCTGAACGATACTCTAATGGCTTCAACCAAGCTGTTTAAAGCTTACCAAAAGCTTTGCTATGCTTTACAAATGTTTGTTCAAAACACTGTTTACACAGGTTATTTATGACACACATTAAAATGACATGCATAGATGTAATAAATCACAAATAACATAAAATCTGTACATATATGCATACAATAACAGAAAGTGTTAGATCAGCCCCAGGTTTATCGAAACCACAGGATCCAAGGTCTAACCACTTGCTGCCCGGAGCAATTACTTTCGTTTGCACACACACATGATAAAATCTGAATTTTTGGCTAGAAAACAGCTTCAGACCCCCAAACAATTATATATTTTCTGAAAGCAGAGGCCCTGTAGAATAAAAAGATGCTTGTTGCAATTTTTTTATGTCACATGATATTTGCGCAAATGTTTATTGAACAAGTATTTTTAGGATAAAATACACAAAAATGAAATTTAGTGCAAAGAAACAGAATATAATGCCCAATA
Organism: Nanorana parkeri; assembly: GCF_000935625.1. NCBI lineage: Eukaryota > Metazoa > Chordata > Amphibia > Anura > Dicroglossidae > Nanorana > Nanorana parkeri. Next base: position 1,329,436 of record NW_017306383.1, on the reverse strand, counting down.
TTTTGGTAAAATATAAAAGACAGGGTCACGCCGGGTAAATAGATACAAAACATGTCAAGCCTTAAAATTGCGTTCGTCCGTGAAACTGCAAAAAACCTACAATAACTAAAATTTCCCATAGGCAATGATTTAAACGCTTTTACGGCTCATCAGTTTAGTGCTAACAGTGATTTATGGGCCTAGAATTATTGCTCTCACTCTGACGCTCGCGACAATAAAGTCCATGGTCCCATCGCACTCCTGACCGCCAAATCCCTTTGAAAACCGGGTGGCATCCGTTATAATCACAAGTACAGACAAAGACACCGACACTCCAAATACATGAGCAAACGTCTATTTATTGAATAGATATGTAACTTGTGGCGCAATTTTTGTTTTTGCACGGAGGCGCATCCGACGCATGTTTGCATTGTATGTGCGTGCACCAGGGGGGAGGAGGACTTTAAAAAAAAACATATTTTTATTTGTTACTTTAATTTTTATTTTAAATTTTTTACACTCAGCTTTATTGCTATTGCATAGGGGGCTAACAAGCAGCAGCAGCTATGTTCTTGGTATAACCACTTCCAGCGGAGGACGTACATTTATATGAAGCCGCTGGAAGTGGCTAAGGTGGCATTGGTTTTGAGGGATACATTTTTTTATTTTTTTGCTTTGCAATGTACATTTTCCTTATGTAATCCTCAAATTTACTAAAGTGTTTCAAGTTTATGCAAGGTTCCCCCCTTACATCTGGATCCTATTGAAATAAAAGTAAACGTAAGGCCTGGACTTATTTCCCTACAGTCACCCATCAGATTCAAATTTTTTGTTCAGGTCCAATGCTGGTTGCAGAGATGTAAGATGTATCTTGTACAAAACAAGCGGCGGCTTCCCTGCTGTACATTTAGCTATGCTTGCCCAAAGCAGGGCTAAATGTGGGAAAACAACTACCCGCCCGGTGCCCTGAACTGCATGTTCCGGGCATCGGGAGATAGGAATTCCACACCCCTGCTGCCCCTCTACTCCCTGCTGCCCCAAGGCCGGGCCTTGGTTGGCCTTGTGGGAAATCCGGCCCTGGCCATAATGAGAGGACTTGTGATGCTAGAAAATACTCTGAAGTAGAATGGGCGGCAGAGGCCATGAGATGGAGTGATAATGTTGCTAAGAAAATCATCTTGAAATGGAAGCAGCTCAGAGAGGCAATTTTTAAAAGTTGGACCGACGTGCTAATGTCCATGGGGATACAAAAGGGGGGGTATGTCTAAATGTTCATGCAAAAGATTCATGCAACATTTACCTTAGATTATAATTTTATTAAATTGGAAATATGTTTGAATCCTACATAGTTACATACATAGTAGGTAAGGTTGAATAAAGACAGGTTCAACCTATATAGTGTGTGTGTGTGTGTGTGTGTGTGTGTGTGTGTGTGTGTGTGTGTAACATATTGAGGTTGAATAAAGACATAAGTCCTTATTATATTATAAGTACTGCTCAGAATGTCAATAACCCTGTATGTTTTGTGAACTCATCCAATTGTTTTTTAACACTTTGATCCTAGGTCAAAGTTGTGTGAATCGTGTGTGAAAACATTCATACCGTGTTTCCCCAAAAATAACACACTGTCTTATTTTTTGGGGGGGCTACAAAAAACACACTAGGTCTTATTTTCGGGCTAGGTCTTTTTTTTTAATGTACAACAATCCACACTTATTCATGTACAAAAATATGGTGATCAGGGCAATCAGGGGTGCCGTACCTTTCCAAGAGCAAATATGCTAACCAATCGCTGGCCAGAATGAGCGAAGCGCGCTTTCACCATCGATTCCTCACAGGCGGAGTGCATGTGGTATCACTCCGCTTGTGACAGGAGCCGGCGCTATAGAGGAGGCATCGGCTTATGCGGCTCTGCTCCCTCCGCTGCTGCCTCGCTTCCTCTAGCCCTGGCTTCGTTGGCACCGCCGATTCTCTACCGCCTCTTCAAGTTCCCCCTTATGCCACCACCGGCCCTGGGAATGGTCACAACTAGGTCTTATTTTCGGGGTAGGTCTTATATTATAGCAATTCCCAAAAATTGTACTAGGTCTTATTTTCGGGGTAGGTCTTATTTTCGGGGAAACAGGGTAAATATACCCTAAAGAGTTGGATTAAACTCATGTTTACTAAATTAAGGAAGATATTAGATACATGGCACATTCGGAATCTCTGTGTAGTTTTATGTGCAGCCTTGAAACCAATCCCAGCTGCTACTTTTCACATAAGCTTCTGCTCCACATAACCTCCTGTGTGTTCTAAAGCCAAAAAAGTACTATCATTCATTAATCAGAGATCTGTATGTTAGATTATATTGATTGCATCACAAAACAGCAAGCTCTAAAAAAATGGATGGCTACTGTGTGGATATTATTAATACAGGCACTATCGCTGAATGCAGTAGCTGGCAACCTTTTTCAAGTCATGACACACCACTACCAAGAAATATTTGTGACACATAATAGATGTAAAATCTCATATGCTTTATCATATTAAGCTAAATTCAAAAGTAATTCTAAATATTTTAAAATATGAAGCTTTCATGAAAATTATACCTGTCGATTCTGTTATGAAGGTCCTTGTTCAGGAACTACCTGCTATAGGGTGACAATATGTTGTCCCTGTCTCCCATTTATATCCAGCATAGTCACCCTATCACATGCTGTAACAATACTGTGTCACCGTCAGGAAAACCACACTGGCAAATTAGACGAAACAGTTGTTGAAGTGCATGCTAGAAGTAACTGCAGGGAACGTAGAAGGAGCTCTCCTAGCCTGTGAGAGAGCAACTCCATAGAAGCAGGTCAGTGGTCTCTTAGCGATCCTGTTGCTGGCACGTTGTTGCCAGTGACAGGATCGCTTGTAATGGTCCTAAGGGCTCATTTAACCCACTGTACTGCAGTAATGAACATTATGTGCATTGGTCCGCTGCTGTGCCATTCATTGTGAGTGGCACTCTCGCTCCAGGCAAACGCCTTATTTGCCTCGCGGCAGATACGCCCCTGACTCCAATGCACCTTTATGATGCATTACAATGCCCGTTGATGACGCGCTAGCAAACATACTGTAGGTCCAAATTTGGCTTCATTGTGGTTTGTAAGGCAACCTTAAAGCAATGCATATTAAGGCATGATATAACATGCATTAAGCCCACCGCAATGCACCACCCTGGTGTGAATGGGCCCTAAAAGTGCCTGACTCTAATTGAGCTGTTTAAATAGTTGGCAGAGAACTTGGAGGTAAGTCAGAATGCCCAGTCTGCAAATTTGTCTCAGAAAGTATTGAAAGCAGTATTCAGCATGACAGCCAGGCAGGCAGATAACATTTTAAAGTGAGGTCAGCAATAGCAGCTCCCGCATTTATTTTACCACAGGTTTTCTTTCATTTCTTGTTCAATAAAGATTTTAGCAAAACCATAGTTCCAAAGTTCACAGAAGAGTGACTTGCAGTAACAGAATTAAACTTATGGGAGAACACAATCAAAAGTAGGGGACTTCATTAAAGTGAATGACAGGCTGAATGCTACAGTAACTTGGTATTCATTCAGGTCTCTGGATGTTGAATTGCAATAATGCACTGACAAACTCCTTTAAATAAATTAATATAATTTCTTTAAAATGAGGCATCTGTGAAAAGCCAGGGTATTCGAGATTTGTGCAATGATAAAATGTGAGCCAAACTGAGGTTAAACATGAATAGTTATTATCTTGCATACTTATCTGCATTATCTACGCCCCGGTTCTAGTTTTAGCCTCTACTTTGCCATCAGCCATCGCATTTAACCTTGAGATGTATTTTCCATAATCATTTGCATAAGAATTACACAACTGGCGCCACTCAACAGGATCCTGAATGTAAAAAGGTGACAAAGCTCCCGTAGTTATAGGATAGCATCTCAAAACATTTTTCAAACGAGCTAAGGTAATGCATTTGCACTGCACTATTCAGCTTTTATTGGAAACAGTATGTTTGAATTTGTTTCTTAAAGTTGATGCTTTATTTTCTACAGCAAAGCAGTAATATAATACATTTTGTGAATCAAACTGATTGACTAGTTTTTCTGTAAAGGTGTAACGCATGTAGCAGGGTAATTAGTCTTTACCTGGTATGAACCACAGCTGCGGATAGGCTCTACTTCCTGTGCGTCTCTTAGCTTCAAGGAACTATATGTGTGTCAGCTAATTAGGAGGATCTCAATGTAAACACATGTGAGTATGTAATGAGATTACGCAAGTCCAAGGTAAGTATAAACAATCTGTATTACTTCATACAGGGTTGTGGAATTATCAAGTAGACTTGTGCGCCGTCAAAAAATTAGTTCTGTTTCGTTTCGTTTCGGAATATCCGTTATTTCGTATTTCATAATTCGTAACTGAACTCAATTCGGATTCGTACAAAATACGAATTTTCGTTAGTGGCGGTTATATTTTCGTAACTTTGCGAACATTCGTTATGATTAAGTTAAAAAGCAAAATACCTTTGTTAATATTGGAGTGGTAGTTGTTTTTTTTATCCGAAATACGAATTCCGTTAACGACTTTAAAAAAAAAAACTACCATCAACTCCAATATAAATGTACTTTGCTTTTTACCTTCAATATAACGAATGTTCGTAACGGAACAAAAATACGTCAACGGAATTTCGTATTTCCTGCCTGTGTGTGTAACTGTGTATTGTAATGCATCAGCAGCAGCGGATCCGTATCTCGGATTAAAAAAAAATCTTGTCATGTTGTTCAACCTCATTTACAGGGGTAATATTAGTTCCTGTTTCAAAGAAATTCGGATCCGAAATTCGTTAACAGAATTTCGTATTTCAGATATAATTCGGAAACTGCCATTCGGATTTCGGATGCTCCGAAATTCGGAATTTCAGGAAAATTCGTACAAATTTCGATTCGGAATGAAACGAATCGCACATGTCTATTATCAAGCAACAGTCCTTTTAGTTTGTAGCAAGTGGTATTATATCATACCCCTCACATAAAAGGGTTAGCACCCAGACTCAGTGAGTAACAGTCTGTATTGCTTTATACAGTAGAATAAGTTCTTAGTTTATAGCACACTGTATAACCCTGCGAACAGGGCGACTAGTAACCCCTTGCCACGGATGTAACAACATATAGTGGATTAATAGCAATAATAAACTTAATAGCTGAAGGTGTACACGCGGTTAACTGCCCCGGCAGAGAGTGGAAGTGTTCCATAGTATAGAGTGGAGAAATCACCTGAAGTGGGTCCAGGAGGGTGAGGATTGCTCTGTGTTTAGTTGCAATCTGAGAAGCAGATTAATGGTGGCTCCCTGTGCTGGCAGGTAAATTGAACTGAGGATCAAACTCTGATCATGCAGTCCTGGTGGCTGAGTGGTTACTGGGCACTTGCAGTCAGGGAATGAGACGGTGTGTTCAGAACTGCAGACTGGATGGAACAGGTGAAGAGAGGTTGGCTGTGTGCAGGGAAATGCTCAGCATCCATTACATTGCCTAGACACTCAGCATTTCAAAAGCTGCGGCTTTATTCAGACAGCTGGGTTGAGCGAGCAGGAGCAGCGTGACACCGCAGGAGTAGGCGGGGCTGGAGTCTGATCCCGAAGCGTGGCCAGGTAAATCTGTTATAAAGAGCTCATTCACACCATTGAATTATGTGAAGGCGTGATAAATATTTGTGCACAGGTTACTCCTGCATTCTGGATGGCACCCAGGCAGAGCTGTTTTACAATGTACCTCAGTACGCCACAATGCAAGATGTGCATTGCGGTGTGCTGCAATGCAAAAAAAGATTACACAAATTTTCGAGCATTGAGGTGCATTGAATGGGCTGGCTAGCACAATGCACCTCAACATATAAAAATTCCTGCATTGCAGTGCAACGTGGTGTGATTAAGCCCTAGTTTTTTTTAAGTCTCCACTGTACCCTACTGAAAATGCTCAAACTGGCTTGATGCCATAGAAGGGTCAATCTATAACGGTCTACTGTTACTCATTTGACTGTCCTTTGAGCCACTCTAATCAGAGCTTACCCAGGGCCACTTTGCCTACCTCCCATGTGGCATCAGTGATATCACATGAAAGGAAGTAGAGTGAATCACATGTTCCTGCACACATGGAAATACAGTCTATTTCCTTTATTGTTTTCTTCATCACTGGAGAGAGGGGCATTACAGCAAACCTTTGCTTTGTTCTGCATGCACAATGCACAGGTTTTCTTTCACCTTTGAACATTTAAAAATACACAGCTTTCCTGTTCCTGTGTTCAGATGGAAACAGGCAAAATGTAAACACTCAACAGGTCACAGAAAAATATCATAAAAGCCTCTGCAAGAATAATGGAAGATAATATGTAACAAAGGCAGTTTTTCCCTTGCTTTCCTGGCTAAAAATAACTAATAAATTCAACCTAAAAAGACTGTAAAGGTAGGTTTAGACTTTAAAGGAATACTCTAGGACAGCTTTCCAGAACCAGGAAGTCGTGGCACCCTGGGGTGCCTTCTAATGTCCACCAGCTCCTGGTGTGATGAAAGGACTCTTATGCAAAGGGGGGCTCCTAATGTGAAAGGGGGGAGCTCTGATGTGAAAGGGGAAACTCTGATATGAAGGGGGGACTCTGATGTAAAAAGGGGGCTCCTGATGTGAAGAGGGGCTTCTGATTTGAAGGCTTTTTCTGTGATTTTGCTCTTTTTCCCTTAAAATCAATTACCTTTTAAACTGCGGTGCCTTGAGATTTTGTATACTTCTAAAGGGTCGGGCTGCAAAAATGTTGAGAAATGTTTAGAAACGTTGCTCCAAGAAAAGTTCAGTAGTAAACATTTTAAGTAGGAATTGTTTGCCTGTGTCTTTTTGTTTCTATTTAACTTGGCACTAATAAATCTATTAAGAAATACAACATTTGTCAATTCCTCACTCCAGCCAGAACATTTATATATTGGTGAACCCATTGTATCCCTTCTTTTGCTGAATGGGTTGCTGAACTAGATTCCATCATGCTAAAGGAGTGTCGGACTGTGGCCCACAATAGAATGGAACAATATACCACCCCTTGGGCGGCTTTGACAATAGTCAGCAAAATTGTAGAAATGTCACCAGCACACCAGTCCTATTAAGATAGCAAAAGCTTAATTTATTGAATTTTTGTGTCATATGACCAAACAAGCGCTTTCGTGACTGCGCAGGGTCCCTTCATCAGGCTGCGCGGTCCCGAAAGCGCTTGTTTGGTCATATGACAAAAAACTTCAATAAATGAAGCTTTTGCTATCTTAATAGGACTGGTGTGCTGGTGACATTTCTATAATTTTGCTGACATTCGCTGCGCCATCCGCGGTCACTGCGAGCACCCCCCACTACAAGGGACATATGGGTAAGGAGTGCGACAAGGAGAGTACTCTTTGACAATATTCATTCACAGGAACTCATAGATCTCTTGACAACATAGGTGACATATTACCAGTGGCATTTGGCCATGGTGGAGAGAGTAGAGGGACAACCTTACTCCCCTTCCCCTGCTCATTCCCCTTTTTTCCTCTTGTTTCCTGTTTACTCCCCCTTTGCTCCTTAAACTCCCTTAGCTCTACTTACACACCCATCTCATTGCCACTTAACCCTTTCTTATACAGATACCTCACAATCTCCCCCCCCCCCCCCTTTTCGCTATACACGATTCCCATCTCTCTGCAGCCTATAATGTCTGGGCCTTCTGTAGGGTAGTGGGCAGGATTAATGGAGTGCAATTCCCCTATCTTTCACTAGAAGAAGTAGGAGACTGGTCCGTGGGAAGCTGCAGGACCAGACTCACCAAGATATAGCTTTTGTGTATTTCTGTCAGCCTCCACTCAGGTGGGAATCAAGGGAGGACAGGAGCAGGACCTTTTGTGAAGGGACTACTCTCATGCCTATATAAGGATGCAGCTCTCTTGGCAAAACCTCTCCATGGCTCTGGGCTTCACAATAACTATTCTCATCTCTAACCTATCGTTGGTAACTATTGTGTGTTCATTATGGAATGTTCTATCACCTGGATGTGAATTGAAGCATGTAATATATTGTATTGAAGTTTTAGATAAAATATTGAAAAGGATTGATGTGTGGCCTGATCCTTTCTTAAGCTCTAGATGGGGGTTTCTCTTGGAAACCTGCTTGTGGGGCTGGACTGCTGTGAAAACGTCCAAGGAGTGCATGTGTGAGACCACTGGCATATAGTGGTCTGGCCGGGCCGGGTGTCTCTCAGAGGTGGGCTCTGCCACAAAGGGGCAAGGTGCAGTTATTCCGCCCAATTCTGTAAGTACCTTGAGAATCCTGTGTTTGTTATATCCCAGGGGGGTCCCGAGCACTTTGGATATGACCAGGCAACAAAGAGTTATTTCACCAAGTGCTGAACAGCCTGGCACCGCACAGGCGGTGCACGTGTAGAACGTGCAGTCCGACACGCGCCCACGCACCAACATCCGTTACATTACACTTCTACTCATGAAGTTCAGTTTTGACCAAGATCTCTGTCCATTGCTCACCATAAGGAAGGATGGTAATTCAATACTCTTGGACCCTCCACACCATTTTCATCCATACACTAATACTATGTGAAATCACTGTAAAACCTGAGCTTTGTCAAATTGTTATAGCGTGCCTGTTTTTCAAATCACACTGTATCCTGAATTATATACCATGTATGTTATAAGAAATAGTGTCTCAATGTTTTGAATGGATATGTATTCTATTGCCTTCAGTTGTTAAAGCTGTATAACTTGTAAAACTCTTAATAGATGTTTATAAAACAATTATGTTAAATACAAATTTGGACATGTAGCAGAAAATGTTAAGTAACTTGCTGCTTTTGTGGGTTTTGTACAACAAGTAGCCAGTGGTGTACCTAGCATAGTTGACACCTGGGAACGATTATTTTTAACACACCACCCAACGCTCCTCTATATGTCAGTATTATTTTCAGTAGTAATGATAAAATAATGAATAAAAAAAAAAAAAGAATGTTTTATATATATTCATGTTGGTAAAACTTTGAAGGTTTAATAGTGGCATATATAGTGTGGTATGAAGAAAATAAAAGGAAATGAGCTGCGTGATGAAAAAATAAGATCCAAGGTCTTAATAGTAGCAAATTGATTGCACCACGGGGAAAAGTGTGGATAATAGCAACATGCTACATAAAATAAAATTCAAGGATTTATAAGTGCATTGTGGTGAAACATAAGAATAATAATGGCATGCTTTGATTGTGACAGCCCTACAAGGGACTAAATTAAAGTAATACCGTATGATCCTCTAAACAACTGTAATTCAACTGTAATTCAAAAATGGCTATCCTGACAATACATGGGCCCCAAATGTGCAATTGTATATAACACACAGGCAGCAACCAGTCAACTGTTACAATATGCAGGTAGAAAATAGACAATATTACAATACACAGACAGGAAACAGCTAATTGTGACAATATTCGGCAAACAAATAGGCAATTGTGACTATATAGGTAGGCAACGAACAGGTAATCGTAACTATATGGAGGAAACAATCAACAACAACAAAAAAACGTCTCCCCAGCAAGACCCCTTACCAGCAACCCCCCTTTTGATAGCAAAAGCCCACCTTTCATTAAAATACTTACCAGATTTCAGATACTGCAGCACTTGAGTGAGGGAAGTCCTCCTAAGCTTCCACTTGGCTATGTCTTGTGACACATCAGAGCCAAGGAGAAGCTTAGAAGAGCTTTCCTCCACTTTTGCCTCTGTATCTCAGGTCTGAAAGGGCTGCCAGGGGTGGTAATGCAGCTGTCCTAAAACAAAATCCCAACATGGTTGTACCCAGGGTATCCCTCCTTCCCCACAAGTTTACCATTGTAAGCAGCCAAGAGGAAATTGTCATTTAAAATATTAGTATATTAGTTATTGATGTTAATCTTGGTACCAGAGGCATAACTACAAACCATGGGACCCATAGCAAAACTTGGAACTGTGGCAATACATGTTGTTTATTTTAACATGAAGTATCTATCAAGGACAGGCAGCAGGAGAGCTGCTAGCATAGTTAATACAATACCAGGGAGAAATGTTGGGGATAAAAGTTATCCCCCAGCACTAATAATAAACATAATTATAATGATATTTTATATTGTGATAAAATTATTAATGTTCTTGCACACAATTACTCTTTAACTCTAATACATGCTTCTTTAAACTCTAGCTTTAATAAACTTTTTTTTGTATAACGACAAACCACAGCCCTCCTATAAGGATATAGCAGAGGTGAAACTCTGGATTTGTGACTGCTTTAGGCATAAAAGTTACATTTCATTCTATAGCAGAAGTTCAGAGGGCAATAAATCTACACTGCTAAGATAGATCAGAAAATGCTTCTTACTGCACAGAGGGGGATTTGTGACTGGAGAATCCTGAGGTCTGACTTCAGCCCTTTTATAATGGAAACCTCACAGTTTAGTTTTCCCAATCAGTCCAGCTAATGGGCCCCCTCCTACCAAAGGCCCCAAAGCAGTCTCATGGCTGCTATGGCTAATGTTACATCATTGCTTGGTGCTCTAATGCTATTATTACATTTTTCTTGCATTTTAAAAATATTTGTTTAAAGTGCAGCTATATCCCTGCACTTCTGTAACTAAAGCCAGAGAAGTAGACATAAAGTATTTATTATTAGAATATATGCCTTGCAGCAAGATCCATCACAGAAAATAAAATCTAAGGATTAGGTTTGTTTGATGTATCTATAAGTCCAGCTGCAATGTTTTAGTTTTATTTGTTTAGCTGCCAAGGGGTAGGTGCCTACATGAAGACAAACATTCATGAACTATATACATATATATATAACAGTCAAATCAAAACACTGAATTATGCTGACATTTTATTTTTAAAAAGAACCCTGTCACCAAATAAAAAAACAATGCAGGGAGAAGCACAGAAAAATCAAGTATTTTAAATACTTACTCAAAGTATATTTCATGACCATAAAATATTTAATTAACATGCAAAGTGCCCTTAAATGTGCTAAAAATGTTATTCCTAAAGAAAGTGTACATTCCCTAGCATAGCCCCCTCCCTCCTTGCATGTCATCACCCCCTCCTCTTCTGGGAGTGTCTAATTACTGCCTGTGCTGCCCCTTCACTTTGATGGTCAGTGGCAACAGTGTTACTTACCTGTAAAATGTTGCAACGGTTCCCATGTTATGTCCCCCTGGCTTTTTGGTCTCTATTCTGTGATACTGGTCTGAAACTATGCAAGCTGCACCAGGCTGAATACCCCTCTTCCAATTGCTGCCCACATACAACAGAGTGGCTTGCTCTGTTATGTCTCACTAGACCCAATGCAAATGCCTCCGATACCGAGCTTTAGCAATGCCTCTGAATATATCTGAGAACAGTGCAACAGGCAAAGAGCACAGGAAGTTTTTGGCAGGGTCTTCAAGGTTTTTTTGGCACTTATAGAATAGGTATACAAAATGTTTTTAATTAGATATTTACCAATCCAACGAGTCTCTTTCATTATTTAAGACTTTTAAATCTTCATCAGAACCCTCTATCAAGAAAAAAAATCCTTGTCCCCAATAATGTAAAAACTTTATAACAAGTTATACTTCCAAATTTGGTCCTACTTGTGAGCACACAGACTTCCCAAATGAACCAGCAAGTGGTCCGATGAACGTCTTTAATACAAACCAGAACAATTACTGCTGAAACAGGGTTTGTGATATTAACTAATTTAAACAAAACATTAAAAAACATTGTTTTAGGACTACAATGGATCAACCTAAAGTAAATTTAAAAAAGCATGAACTTTTCCCTAAACATAGGTGGAATACTGTGAAACCGAAATATAATAGACCTAAAAATAAGATGTGTAGTCTTAAAAGACCATTTTTTTGTATAAACAGCCATACAAGTACCACAGTACATTAAAACCATAACATGATACTAGACATTCTGCAAACCACACAGAAGTAGTTGAGCTCTCCTGGACCATATCTTATCAATATAATCAGAATATTATTATCACACATCCACCAAGTGCAGTTCACAATGTAAAACCTTCATAGGCATTGCTAATCAAAGGTCACAAACCTCTATGTAGTAGCACTGGTCATAGTATATAGTGATGTTGTGTATTCTCTCATAAAGCAATCATAATCCATGAGAGGCACAGCCTGTGAATGTTGTATATTCACAAATCATTTAAATCATATGTCTCAGAAAGGTTATTGAAACCGTGCCTGTATGGAAAGTCCAGTAATGTGCAGTCCCCCACAGGTATAGCAGCAGATATAGCTCAAGCACCTAACCAGTTTCACTGGCCGCCTAGGGACTGTGCTGGGCCCCCCCAGGCTGAGGCCCCGGTGCCGGAGCACCGGCTGCAGTTCTGCCACTGGTCCCCAGGCTTCATCAGATTTGAAAACTTCTGTGCTATACTGTCTTATGTTGATTGAAGTTACTGAGAATTCAAGTGGAACATTGCTGAGGGATGTAATAATATACATTTTTCATTTTGTTGCAGACTGGACATTGTCTGGACAATGGATAAGATACAGTGGATACATTGGATACTAATACCACAGTACAACTTGGATTTTCACAGAAAGTGACAAGAACACTGCATTCCTGGCAAGATCAACATGTATTTTCTGTACTTGCTTAAAATGTTCTTAGCCAAAAAAATTAAAACTAATGTAGCCAAAAATTAAAGGGGCTTCTAGGATGTAATATTATATTTTGTGCTTGGGTTTATTGAAGTAGAATTCAATATGATCGATTCAAGCATGACACATACATGGGATATTTTCCTGGTCCTCCATGCATGGTAAAAGGACAATCATATTCCTCCTAATTCTGCATAGGCTGAACTAAATTGGTGTACAGCTCAGAGGGGCTGGGAGAGGAAACTAAGGGCTGGTCTAACTATCCAGAAACAAGGGGGGGGAGGGGGGGTTATACAATGAAGGGTACCTACACAAAATTGCAAAAATAAATAGGTTACTTTTGACAGCATGTGTTGTATCTCTCTAAACTGAATATGCAGCTAAGATCCCAGTTGGAATATAGTAAAAAGTCCCCAGCTGTTGTTGTTGTTTAAAATTGACAAGGAAATCCTTTTTTAACCCCTTCATGACTGAGGCCCTTTTTTCCATTTTTGCACCCATGTTATATTCCACATTTTAGGCCTGAAAATTACTTAAAACCCCCCTGGGCAACGGAGCCCGGGAAGCGCGGGGGGGGGCGGCCCCTTCTTCGGGACGCAGAAGCGATCTGGCGACAGGTAAGTCGCCAGGATCGCTTCTGTTGTAAAGCCGACAGTCGGCTCTACAAGTTTAAACAGAGTCCTGGCGGCAAAAGTCGCCGGGAGTCTGTTTAAACAGCCCCGATGCTGGCGACGTACACTGTACGTCGTCAGTCACGAAGGGGTTAATAAGGGACTGTAGTTTACCAACAAAAAGAGCATCCCAGGGCCATGCCAAGTCATTGGCAGAGGTGGCACCTGTCTTGGGAAACATACTCTAGGGTTTATGCTGTTTTTTGCATTTAAAAAATGTATATACATGTAATTACTATAGCTATTTCTGTAGCTTAATTACTACTGAAAGTTGAGTTTTGCTGGCTGTTTTCACTGTACCATCTTAAACATTTTGTGATTTGTCCTAGAACAGTAGTTCATTTGAAAGATGTCACAGCTGCTTTCTCTCGAAGCTCTTTGCAGTGTCAAATTAATTGAGTTGCTTCTGAAAGGTGTCGGGCTCTGTTTGTATTGTAACATCTCAGCCATGAAGGTTAATCATCAATGTCTTTTCAAAAATACTGTCGTGTTTAAAGTGATGAGTACTCAAGCAATTGGTTTGGAAAATAACAAATCTAGCAAAGCAATTTCAGCTAAGTGGAAAACTTAATTCTGATAATCTGTGCCGAGTTTTTTTGAAAATAAGTAGATCTTCCATTTAAACTTCTTTTAATGATGTAACCATGTTCAGTAAAGCAATTGTAATGTTTTTCATGCATACATTGTATTATACATGCATGCTAGAGATCCATCTAGGATATTGTATCTGAAAATGTTCTATACCCATGCAAAGATGATGTAGCAATCATGACTCACTTTCCTTTTCCATCAATTACACTGACAAGAAAAGTTTCCAGAAATACATTCTGCACTGTTATTCTGGAAGCTTTATTTCCATACATGGTTTCCCAACTCCTGCTCTAAAAAGATGTTATTTTCTGTTTTGTATGGGTGGCAATATGGAATTTTATTTCATTCCAATCTTCCCCCTACATTTATTTTCCTTTCACACATGCCTAATGGATAACTCTACTTTTAAAGTGCATTAGCACTTTAAATACAGCACTTTAAAGTAACGCTGCAAATACAGTGTAATCTCTTTGCATTTTCTTTTTTTGTGCTTCCTTCTGTGCTGTCATCACAGGCCCTGACTAGTGTAAACATTGCTTTGTTTTTATTAAGCCTGTCTGCAGCCTGCTTTGTTCAGAATAAAGCATTGACTCCGCATATCTGTTTTACTGGAGCTAGCTGTCACTGCTATTTACTTTTTAAACTTTTTTCACTGTTTTTCTGTTCTGCTCGGTACCTCTGAGGGACCGAGCAGAACAGCCGAGCCGAATGCAGCTCGGCGGCATTCGGCTATACACTCACTGCTGTTCGGGATCTTTAACCACTTCAAGACCAGGTGTTTAGACCCCCTTCCTGGCCAGGCCATTTTTCAGTATTCAGCGCTGCAGTACTTTGACTGACATTTATTCCGTCATGCAACGCTGTACTGAAATTAATTTTATACCATTTTTTGGGGACAGATAGAGCTTTATTTTGGTGGTATTTAATCACCACTGGGGTTTTTATTTTTTACTATAATTAGGAAAAATTAAAGACATTTTTGAAAAAAAAAAGTTTTTTTTACATTATGTTGGGAAACCCTTATTATTACCCAGTTTTTTGGTAAAATATAAAAGTCAGGGTCACGTCGGATAAATAGACACCAAACATGTCAACCTTTAAAATTGCGCGCACCCGCAAAAATTGCAGAAAACTACCATACCCAAAATTGGTCATAGGCGACACTTTAAAAGCTTTTACCGCTCATCAGTTTAGTGTTATCAGTGAATGATGGCCCTAGACTTATTGCTCTCACTGCGACGTTCGCGGCGATATGTAACATGTGCGGCGTAATGGGCGCAATTGTCATTTTTGCACGTATGCGCCCCCGACGCATGTTTCCATGCGTGTATGTATGGGTAGGGACTTACAAATTATTTTCTTTTAATTCTTTTTTATGTGTTACTTTACATTTTTTTTTGGGGGGGGGGACTTAAATTTTTTTTTCCTTTTTTTTTTGCTAAACTTTATTGCTATCACATACGAGGCTAATAAAAACCATCCACATAGGTAGCAAAATATGTGACAGGTCCTCTTTATGGAGTGCTCGCGCACGCCCAGCGGCGCGCGCGAGGGGGCGTGTCTGAGCGGAGGTCTAAAGACGCCCGCTCAGATCTAGAGAGCTCCGGGCCGGCTGTTTTTTTACTACGGCCGGCCCGGAAGTGGTTAAGAATAGCCCGAACAGCAGTGAGAAGCCTGCCGGAGGTTCGGCTCAGCCGATCCAGATGTTGGATCAGCTGAGTCGAACTCCTTCTGCCCTTCGGGTCGGCCGAACATGCTGAGCCACACGAAGCAAGCAGATGTACGGCTCATTTCAGCCGATGTATGGCTGAAATAAGCCGTACCCGCCTGAAGTGAATAGGCGAACAGTGTTCGGCTCACTTCACTTCAGATCGGTCATTCACATGGCTGCCCTCGGCAGCTTCGTGAATAGACCCCTTAATGTCTTTAGTGCCAAAAGACATGTGTCCTCATGACTCCCAGTCACCCCCTCCCTGAGTCAATCTTTATTTACAAAATCTTTATATGATCTCTGATCGATGTGTTTGGACCAGATCGGGTATCACCTAACTTTGCCTACTTCTCCCAATGCACATTATATGTACTTTTGACTTCCTAAGGGAAGAATTTCACATTCCCAACTGAATGTTTTTCAGGTATATTTAGGTCAGACCTGGTATTTGATCTCATTTTCCCCAGTCGCTATCCATACAGAAAAACCCTATTCAAGCTCTACTCCTTCACTCTACCTTACCTAAGTCACTCTCCTTCCTTTATGCACTGCCACTTCTCCCAACTAGATACTCTATTCTGTAAATGGCAGAGCAACTTTCCTGATCTCCAGAGGATGACTGGGAAGAGGTAATGTCACTCACAATATAACTCGCTTATGATGTCGGCCAGGATAAGTTCATCCAACTAAATTTGTTTAAATACTACCATTATATCAGTTAACCTATATAAGCAGAGGCTGTCCGGCCAAATAAAAAAAAAATGGTCTTCCCATAAACAAATGGATCATAATATGATTCTCTTCCGCTGAAAAATTAAATGGAATTGAATAGATAACTATGCTTGTAGACCCTTCTCATCCACTACTCCCCTTCCTCACCCCCCATGTGACTGCCCCCCACACAATTTGTTGCACTACAGGATGATTAACAAGGCAATATTTTGTAACACCTTTATTTTGTAGCTGAATACACAGCTTATTGGCTGGCATTACTTTCTCTACAGCATTGTAAATTTCATCAGCAAAATTATTTGGTTACATGTGTTTGAGAGCTGAAAATGTTTTATGTTTTTGTTTGATTCTCTATGTACTTGGGAAGTTTTGATGAAGCCACCCACCCACACCCACCCACCCTTTCTCCTTCCCTTGTATGTTCCAAAAACTTTAATACATCTTATCTAAAAAAGATCAAATGTGTCTTAAAGGTACAGTTATCCTTTGTTCTCTGAGAAGAGTGAACTAAAGCAACTCCTATGACTGCAGAGTGACCTAGCAGTACAATAAGGGCCATTTAATATGGAATGTGGCAGGACCTATATTTACTGTGTAGGATACTTAGTACCATCGGCCTCTGATGCCAAAAGGAAATAGGTATATTAACATCCTCAGAGTAAATAAATATACAGTGTCATTATGTGATGTCATTAAGTGAGTAATACATCTCCTATTGTTACTAATAGATAGCAAGAATGAGTAACAAAAGGGAATTGGGAGATTTTTCTGGCATGACTTTACTCTTAAACTAGCCCTCCATGTAAATAAACTGTATAAACTACCCTTCAATGTCCATGCTTTATCATTTAGCTGTCAGAAGCGGCCGACAGCCTGCTTCTGACAGCTGGGCGGAGCCAGCCGTGATCTTACGGCTGGCTCCGGCCACTTGCAGAGAGATCAGCGTCCCTGGTTACCAGCTAACCAGGGACACTGATCTCCAAACAGCCTAACTCTCCCGGGCGCTCCATGAGTCTCCCGATCCCAGCCGCCCAGGAGAGAAATACTGCTTTTTTTTTTATACAGAGCCGTGTCAGAATAGAAATTAAAAAAAAAAATGTGGCCATAGGAATGCATTGCTAGATTCCTATTGGCTATTTCAATTTGCAATAGCCAATAGCAAACTAGCATTGCACCTGCCCTCTGCTGCAGTTCTCCATCAGGTCCCCACTACTGGGCGGGTACAATAGCTAGTTTGCTATTGGCTATTGCAAATTGAAATTTTTTTGACGGCAGCAGAACCGCCGGCCAATAGAAAACTGTTGGGCGGAGCTAGCTGTCATTGCTAGCTCCGCACAATCATTTTTGATTTTGATTTTTATACTTTAACTATTTTTCTGTTCTGCTCGGTTCCACAGAGAGACCGAGCAGAACAGCGGCATTCGACTATTCACTCACTGCTGTTCGGCATCTATAAGAATAGAGCAGAGAGTAGCCTGTCGGAGGTACGGCTTAGCCGATCCAGATGTTGGATCGGCTGAGTCGAACTCCTTCTGCACTTCAGGTCGGTCAAACATGTTGAGCATGTTCGGCCGACCGGAAGCCACCCAATGTACGGCTGATTTCAGCCGATATAGGGCTGAAATCAGCCGTACCAGCCTTAAGTGAATAGCCGAACAGCGTTCGGCTCACTTCGCTTTAGGTCGGTCATTCACTCGGCTGCCTACGGCAGCTTAGTGAATAGATCCCTCAGTCTTTAGAACTAACTGCTCAACCTCAACACCTACTAATACCAGTTTTGGATGGACTGACTCTTAATCTATCTAGTATGAGACCAGCGAAATGTATATATTATAATTTACAAAATCATTGTACATTGCCTTCTCAGTTTACAATAACCATAATGAAATAAATTGCTCATATACTTCAATTCACTGTAGAGAATATGAATAGTGAGCATTAAGCAAGCTTGAAATCATTTGACCCAGCGTAGACTGAAGCTTTTTAGCTGAATAGGTTTAAAAGCTTCATCATCCTTAAAATAATTAACTTTCTCTGTAATGTATAAAGAATTTACATTACTTAATTGCAGCTTACGTTTTACATGAAATATTTACATTCATCTATACTAATGTGAGAGCGATGCACAAATGTATAACACTCCTGCACAGGCACTGTAGAGCAAATTGTTTACACTTGACTTGTTTTTTATCTGCTCTGGGTCCCCACTGTTAGGATAAATGCTGAAAGCCACAATGTGAGCCAGTCGGCTGAATTAAGAATCTGAAATCCAGCAAAATTGCTATGTAAGTAAGTAATCTTCTCTTGGCTGTACTGCAAAAGCATGAAATCTGTCAGGTCTTCTCATTAGGGACCATTCTGAACTTTACACCCTGATTCCCTGAACAATGCTGCGTCAGACATAGCTAATGTGTTATCGGAGTCATTCATTTGAATACAGTGAAGCAAAATAGGTTCATTTCATTTATTTATAAAACTAAAGTATAGAATATAGGCTTAGAGAGCCATGGGGCTGGGTAGCTAACTGTCTAGGAGGGTATAGAAAGAATTTAAAAAAAGGTTTTCTATTTAAAAATATATATATATTTTTAATGTATTCTTGACTCTTTCACGACGTTCACAATAAAAAAAAAAAATATTCAGACTGTGTGACATGGGTGTCAACAGCCACAGCGGCTCTTTAATTAACCATGTAATAAATTGCATTTTATCAATCATAATCACCAGAAATAACGAACCAAATAATAATAACCTAACAACTGTTGTTACAAGAAGGGGTCTTTGGTGTCAATTAGCCCAACTAAGGCTTTTGTCAATCCATCGCATGTCCCCAGCTGCACCCACACCAGCTTGGGGACAATTCCAGCATTATCTACAGTATGCCCGACTTCCCCAATGGACCAGGCCCCCGTCCACAACTGACTCTACCAGGGAAGCACCATACGACACAACACCCCCCCCCTTTCACATTGTTTTTGACCCCCATATATCCCCTAACCCACCAAGCTGCTGTGACAGACATATCAAATGCAGAAAAACCTGTAACCTGAAATAAAGGAGGGTGGGGGGGACAATTTGCTTCCTCTGTTACTTTTCAGAAAGGACTCCCAGCAGCCCCTGCAGTTCCTTCTCATGTACCTCCTTCTGGCTACCTGACCTTTTTCTCCAATCCAATCCTATCTTTAACCCTTCCCCAGGGGACAATTTCTCCCCACAGTCAGGTAGCCCCACAGCTGAATATCTCCGGGTCTGTCTTTTCAACTTGATGCAAGTGTGGAGAAATATGTGGCAGTTACTAACCAGTCACAAATTACAGATAAGAATATTAGTAAAAAATGTAAAGACAAAATCACAGCTTCCTTACTTTTTAGACACTTATTCATACAAAATTCTGAGTTGGTAGTCTTACACTGTATCCAAGTGTTGAGTGATGTAATCCATAAAGGAGAACTATGGGGTCAGTGTTTTTCCCCATAGTTCTCCTTGGGGTAACGGGAGGACACAAACTAGCGTCCTCCCGTTACCCTAAGCTCAGTATACCGCGAGCTACAGCTCGCTGTATACTGAGACGCCGCACCTGGAGCGGATCCCGACGTAGATGACGGGATCCGCCCAGCTGCGTGAGTGACAGCTGGCTCTGCCTATCTAGAGGCAGAGCCAGCTGTACCCGCCCCCTCACCCGTCCGTTCCGCCAGTCAGCACTGGCAGATCGGAGCGGGGAGAGGGGAATCCAGCCCCTCCCCCTGTCACGGCAGAGAGCCGTGACAGGATCGAGAGGTGAGGGAACCCGGTATGTGTTCCCTCACCTCCCGATCTACTGAGCCGACCTATGACAGTCTCATTGTCACAGGTCGGCTTAGAACTATGAGGTGAGTGGAAATCACTCATCTAATAGTTCTCCTTTAAAACATATGTGAATTTTCCCTAGTTTATAATAAATCCTTTGTCTGAGCAGTAATTTGTGCAATGTATGAGCTGTCCTGAAAAAAGCCTATGTTCAAGGCCATATGTATTCACACAACCACAGAGAACCGTGCAAGTGGGTGTTCAGCTGTGGCCATCAGCTTTCAAAAATGACAGACACAGTGGCTGTGCAGATCTTCCTGCCACTATTTGCATTCATACAACAAGGTATGCACAGCCCTGGATGCAGACTGATTGCACCAAACCGGTATGCATGTAAAGCTTGGATGTGAATAAGATCCATACAGAGGTTCTTCTGTCTGTAAGCCTGTCTTGATTTTTTAACTGGCTGCAGCTGCACAGCACACCCGTGACTACAGAGCCCCTCCCAGCACACCCCCAAACCGTCCCTCTTTTGGAGCCAAATCCCGAACTCCCCATGCTCTTCATTTGTCCCTCTTTTTTGTCTGATGTTTGAACTTCTATAAAACAATGTTCCATTTAACAAACAAACATGTTATTCTACACTAGACCCTTCATCCAACATCTAAATAATTGCATTTGTTGTTTTAAAAAGACAGTATTGGGTCCTTTTCATGCGGGCAATCTAATCAGATCAGATCTCTTCCACAGTTGTCCCTCTTTTTGGTCTGATTTATAGATATCTATCAAAAGGTTCTATTTAACAACCAAAAGTGTTTATCTGCACTAAAACCTTCATCTTATCTCTTAATTATCTTGTTTGCTATTTCAAAAAGCTAGTATTAAGGAAAAGTAATGGTGGAAAAGAAAGCAATTCTGGGTTTAACCAATCATTTTTGTCATACAAATTATTAATGGTCTGAATAACTGGGGCCCGGCAGGGGTGTGTCCATTGCCTAAATACATTGAGGGTAATTTTATCAAAACCGGAGCAGACAGAATCTGGAGCAGCTTTGCATGGCAACCAACCAGCTTATCTCTTTCATTTTTAAAGCTTAACCGAACAAACTGAAGAGAGAAGCTGATATGTTACTATGGACAATGCTCTGGATTATGTCTGTACCAGTTTTGATAAATTCCACCCATTGTGCTGTAAAGGTGTCCCTCTTTCATAACTCCAAATATTGGGAGGTATGCAGACCACTAAATAGCCTTCTGGCATCCCTAAACATCTCTTGCATCCCTTTTAATTTACATTTCTACAATAAATTAAGCCTCACATTTCCAGAGGTGGCCAAGAGAGGGAAACAAAGTAAACAAAACACAATCACAATTTCTACATTTTGGGACCTGTTGCTGTTTTCTCTAGCCCTGCTGTCCTAGGCACTTTTCCACATAATTGGGATCATGGCTGGATTGTGTTCATTGCCTAAATACATATATTTGGACAGTGTCCCCCTTTCTCATCTCAGAAAGTTAGGAGGCATGCAAGACTAGAGTTTTGAGTATGAACAAAATCAGTAAAGCTTATCCTGATTTTAGAAGCACACTCATCACCTTAGCCTTTGAATTTAGGCCATGCCAGAAACCTGTCTTATACTATATTTCTGGTGCCCCATAACTTGCATGCTTAAGAGAAAACTATGCAGTTACTGGTCTATTTATAAACAATTTACAGGGACCTTTGCCCTGCGAATATCTGTGAACATTTTGGGTGACTAATGCCAAAAAGAAACGTTCTTAATATATTTTTTTCCAGTTTAAAAGTCTTGTAATGTAATAGTACATTATGGCCACTGGATGGAGCTGAGGAGCATAGGAAATAAATACTTCCTATGCTCCTTAGGTTCTAGTAGTTAGTTCGATCTAGTGGCCAAATATAGTTTTACATCATGCTATATTCAAACTAGAAAAAATAAATTAAGAACGCTCATTTTTGGCATTATTCACCCAAAACATACAAACATTAACAGATATTCAAATTGCTAAGAAATAGATCCGTAAGTGTTAACCCCCATATCTCTATCCTGGTTGTTTCTTTAAAAACTATTAAGAACATATGGCAAAAAGATGTAAACATATTGTAAACATATTGTGAAATTCCCATAAGAAGTGGCCATGTTGCAATTAATAAAATAGTGTAAGGAGTCAGTAAAAGTACCTGAAAACTGTTTTTAAAAAAAAAGCATATCTTCCCTCACACACCATCTAATCATATACCGGTGAAACTCGAATAATTAGAATATCGTGCAAAAGTAATTGCAGTAAGTGCTGCAAAAGGGGCCCAAACCAAGTACTGAGTACATATGCATGCTTGTACTTTTCAGAGGTCCGATATTGTTCTTTTTTTACTTTTCAAAGTATTTTATTGGTTTTTAACAATTTTCCAAAAGGAACGTAACATCAAACATGAATGTTTAAACATACATACATAAATAACTTATGCGTGAACAGTGAATTTGTTGCATACAACTGAGCTGACAGTCTTGAGACGGCCACCGAAGGAACTAGTGGGTAAGTGTGCAAAAATTCACATATGACATCTTTAGGTGGACATCAAAAAAAACGTAAGTAAACCGAGAGATCCCTAGGATCTCTAGGTAGGTTTAGAAAAAGTGAGAGAAGAGGGAGAGACAGTGGGAGAAAGGAAAACCAAGGGAGGGGGGAGGGAGGAGCGCTACCAACAGCCCTTCATATGTGGATCGAGGATTGATGGCAGCGTTTTGGGAAGAGCTAGTGTTAAAGGGTCATGAGCTGTCGGTCAAATGACGGAGGGAGAAAATGAGTGACCCATGGGTCCCAAATTTTCTCAAATTTAGGCATACAGTCTTTTAGGCGTGCAGAAAGTTTTTCGTTATAGAACGTCCAGTGGACTTTGTTTTTGACTTCCGATATGTTTAAGGAGTTTGACAGCCAAGCCCTGGCTATGGTACGTTTGGCCGCGGACAGTACTTGTAGCATTAGTTTGAATTGTTGGTTAGTGATAACTGACGGTTTAACATTTAGGAGAGCTACCTGTGGGGTTGGTGAAATATGTGTGTTCATTAGGACAGAAATAATTTGAAAGACCTTACGCCACAACAGGACCACCACCGGGCACGACCACCACATGTGGGAATATGTACCTCTTTCTCCACATTCCCTAGTGCATAGACCATCACAAGACGGTACAAAGTGCATCGCCTGCGTGGGTACTATATACCAACGGAGAAGCACCTTATAGTTGGCCTCAAGGGTCAACGTGTGTGTTGAGCACGATTTGGTGTTTTCCCAGATTTGGGACCAGGTGTCTTCATCAATTGTGGCATTAAGGTCTGCCTGCCAGCGGTCCATATACGTGTGGTGTGGAGGGCCTATACCAGTTAGTAGGGAAGAGTATAGTTGCGAAATCAGTCCAGGGGCGTGGGGGTCCTGACTGCATATTCTCTCAAACGATGTCATACGCGGGCCAGTTGTTGGAAATTTAATTTGTGATTGGATGAAGTGTTTAATTTGAAGGTATCTAAACATTTCATTAGATGGGAAGTTATATTTAGATTGTAAATCTAAATACGGAGTGACCTGATTTACACCTATAAGGTCATGTAGGGTCGTTACTTTGTTATCGGTAGCCTATGATGAGGGAGATTCGAGGCTCGGAAGGAACATGGGATTCCGAAGTATGGACAACAGTGGGAGATGAGGGGAGATAAGTCTGCTGGAATATTTGACTGAGTCCCATATCTTGAGGGAGCGCCGGGTGATAGGATTAGTGAGGGAGGCTCTGGCACTTGGTCTTAGCCATAGGAGATTGTCTATGGCTATGGGGTCACAATCTATCGCTTCCAGAGAGACCCATAACGGCGGTTCATTTTTGTCATGATATTTTGCTATAGTGGCTATTTGTGCAGCTTGGAAATATTTTTGAAGATTTGGGACCCCCACACCTCCATCTGGTCTGGTATGGTACATCACCGATTTGGGGAGGTGAGGTTTCTTATTAGCCCATATGAATTTGAAGATCTTGTGTTGGAGCACCCTCAAGACATGGGACTGAACAAAAACTGGCAAGACTCTGAAGGGGTACAGTAGCTTAGGCAATAGGGTCATTTTGATTGCAGCGATTTTCCCCAACCAGGAGAGGGGGTATGTGGTCCATATTTTCAATAGATTGGTGAGTTTGGTAATTAATGGTGGGTAATTAGCCTCATATAGGGAGTGAAGGGAAGGGGTGAGGTGAATTCCTAGGTAGGAGATTGCAGTAGGTTCCCACTGAAAGGGGAACTTCTTTTCAAGCGGTGGTATTAGGTGTGAAGGTAGGGATATATTTAATATTTTGGATTTCGCTGAATTAACCGTTAAGCCTGAAAGTTCTTTAAATGTATCTAAGAGCCGCATTAGGTTAGTGAGGGACGAATGTGGATTAGAGATGTAGAGCAAGATGTCATCTGCAAAGAGACAAAGTTTATGATGTTGCCCAGCTACTGATATACCAGTGATGCCAGGGTGCGTTCTTATTAATGCGGCCAAGGGTTCGATGGCCAAAGCAAATAGAAGAGGGGATAGGGGGCAACCCTGCCGTGTACCCCTAAGAATCGGGAAGGCCGTTGATTTATAACCTGCATATTTTACTGACGCTAGTGGGTGTGAATAGAGTTTCGAAATCCAGGTGCAGAATTCCTTACCAAATCCCCAACGGCTCAGCATATCGAAGAGGTAGGACCATGACAAGGAATCGAACGCCTTATGCATGTCTAGAGATAGAAGGAGCGATGGAATATTGCGTTTTCTGGCTATATCTATTAGGAGGCAAGTTCTGCGAACATTATCTCCAGCTTGGCGGCGTGGCATGAAGCCTACTTGGTCCTTATGAATAAGGTCCCCGATTAGTCCATTCAGTCTGGTTGCCAGTATTTTAGCTAGAAGTTTTATATCAATATTCAATAGCGAAATTGGTCTGTAGTTCGACCAGGTAGTGTTATCTGAATTCGGTTTAGGGATCATGCATACTGTAGCCGTTAGGGATTCTTGCCGGAAACTACCACCTGTCCGTAGGGTATTGAGTGCATCAGTAAGCATTGGGGTCAATTGCTCATTAAACTTTTTATAATAGGCTGCCGTGAAACCATCTGGACCAGGCCTTTTGTTGGGCTTGAGGGATTTTATGGCGGTTTGTACTTCTTCTTTTGATATTGGCCTGTGTAGTGATTCTCATTGAAGTTCTGAGAGGGTTGGGAGTGCCAAGTTAGCTAATGTTTTGGACATTAAGTCTGTATTTAGAGGTTCCTGTGCTTGATATAGTGTAGATAGGTGTTGCGCAAATTCCTGAACTATCTTGCGGGGATTGCTGGATAAGGTCCCATCTGACAATTGCAGACGCAACGGTTTTTGGTGGAGGTCTATTTTCCTGAGTCTACGGGCTAGCAAAGAATCTTGTTTATTGCCTTGGATATAGAATTTGTGTTGGGTCCTACGTAGGCTCTTATCCGCAATATTGGCTAAGAGTAGATTAAGGTCTCGCCTAGCTGTATCCAGCAATATTTTGTTGTGTGAAGAAGGGTGGGTATTGTACGTTAGGGTACGGGACAAGTATATGTCCTCTAGTTTTTTTAGACATGCTTGCCTTTTCTTTTTAAGAGCGGATGCCATCCGAATGCATTCACCCCTAAGGACTGTCTTGTGTGCTTCCCATAGGGTCATTGGGGAGATATCTGGAGTGTTATTAATATGGATGTATTCTGTGACAGCTGATTGTATAGTGGAGCGCACATTCTCGTCAGTTAGTAAAGAGTCGTTCAGGGACCACGTGCGGTCGACTGAATCAGACCAAAAGATTATAACTCCCTGATGGTTATGAGAAAGGGTGGATGATGGCTTCGGTGACTGACGGTAACGTGGCATGTGAGGTGAAGAAATGATCTATCCGAGAGGATGAGTCATGTGGGTTCGAGTAAAATGTGTATTCTCTAGAGGTCGGGTTTAGTTCACGCCAACAGTCCACTAGCGCATGTTGGGATAGCAAACGACGGAAGGGTCTAGATGTGTCTGAAGGCAATATCACTGTGTTGGATCGGTCCATACTCGGGTATATTGTCAAGTTAGAGTCGCCACCTAGTAGGAGAGTTCCCTTTTGGTGTGCTGCAATCACCGAAAGTAAATGTCTAAAGAAAGGGAGCTGATTAGAATTAGGCGCATAGTATGTGACAATAGTGGCTTCCACATCGCGTAATGTACCTATCAGGATAAGATATCTTCCGGAAGGGTCTGGAATTTCCTTCTGACATACAAACTGCGCCGAGCGCCCAAAGCCGATCAGCACCCCTCTGTGTTTTGTGTCTGCATTGGCCATGTGGATTTGTGGGTAATGGTGGTGGAAATATTTCGGGCAAGAGGATTGTGAAAAATGGGTCTCCTGCAGACAGATTATGTCCACGTGTCTGGAGTGGAATTGCCGGAACGCCATGTTACGCTTGTTAGGAGAGTTGAACCCCTTTACATTAAGGGTTAAGCATTGCAAGGCCGACATGAGTGGTTACTGAAGGAGTATCTTAGTTTATTAGACCATTGGGGAAGGACTAAATGAGCGCTCAAGAAACAGGGAGAAGAGGGAAAGAATAGGCTGAAAAAGAAAGAGTTTTTAGAATGAGGAAGCATCAGTAAGTACTGTAAGTTCTGACCAGGGAGAGGCGGCCCTCCACTCAAGATGAAGCGGAGCATGTCCCTGTGCAGAAAAACCATCCTCACGTCCAAGCCAAAATGTCTGGATGAGGGAAGAAAAAATTGGGGGGAGGCACAGGAGGTCTACCTCCCGCATCGCAGGGGAACCCGCGATAGGTTATATAAGTGCAATAACTGGAAAAATAATAACGGTCACAATCACATTGTTGGTACAATATATCTAGCCTTTGAGCTACAGAACTAAATGAGAGAACTATCAACAACAGATTCACAGTTCTAATTCTCAATAACTGCCTCCTAACTATCACACGGTAATGATTAGTTTTGCATATAGGTAAATCTTGTAGACTGGTCATAGGCAGATGGTATTAAAGGCTTTAAAGGCATTAACGGTTGTTATACATGTATCTGAAGGATAAGGTCGGGTGACCATTATAGTCCCTATATCGTATAAAATCAACAGAAAATAAACAATTACGTGTGATCCCACACATATTAGGAATGGGCAATTTCTATGGACCCATAGTTACCCTCAGCCGACCGATTCAGAGTCCGAGTGTCTTGTGACTGATCTAGTTGTTGGACGAGGTGGTGACGACCTCCCAGTGGATCTCTGTTGGGAGAAGGACGAATTTTTCATCTGTGCGATTCGGTCCAAAGTGGAGGGTGCAGAACGAGGACCTGGTGAATCCGGGTTAAGGTGCAGTTCCTCAAGTATGGCCTCGAGCTCCGACAGTGAAGAAGCTTGATGTTGTCTGCCTTGGTAGGAGAACGACAGCTTAAAAGGGAATCCCCATCTGTACAGGATCTTGTGCTGTTGAAGGTAATCATCACAATTATGACAAATCACGGCTTGAACTATCTTGCTTTGCATGTAATGAGTCTATCTCATATATTAGTTTCACCTTTTAAGTTGCATTAGTGAAATAAATGAACTTTGCACGATATTCTAATTTTCGAGTTTCACCTGTACATAACAGTAAACATATAGTGATAAACAAAAGGTCAATTACTGATTTGATTATTTCAAATTAGTTTTTAGTGAAGACTGATTGGTCAATATAGCATAGACAAGACAAATTTGATTGAATTTGAATGATTGCCTCTTTTCATTGGAATTATTCCTTGATAAATTGAAATGCTAGCTTGATATAAGAAATTTCTGGAAGATATGATCCATTCATCAAAACAATTGTGCTGTGCTGCCACAGTCATTGTTATTTTATTATGGTATACTCCTTATATCTAGTGGAAGATTTGTACACAATCTGTTTTTTGTGTACATTGGTATCTTCCACTGTTCTCATCTCATGTTTAGTGTCACTTGGTATAGTCTCAGATAGACCCCCCCTGCTTCTGCCATGTTCCCTAATTTGTATTGCTAGTCTTCATTGCAGACAGTTGGCTTGGAAGATATATTATCTTTTTACACTTCATGTGACCAGCATATATCCTCTGTATGCACTTCGTTAAAAAACAAAACTACATTAGATTTAAGCTTATGTGTCTTATTGGTGAGTTAGGCTGTCTGTGGATGGATCCAATTCAGCTGATGATTATATGGCCCGGAAGAATCAAGGTCCAAAGGAGGTATGTCAAAGCATAAAGTGGCTCCTGAAACAGAACCTGTACCATTATAAACATTGGCAGCTTTAAATTAATTTACAGTAAGATCAAGTAGAAATGTCCAGCTAAAAATACTTAGTAAAACAACAGTATGTGGATAACGTAATAATGCGTGACACCCCAGTGATCGGGACATCACATCATTAAATTAATGTTTACATATCACCAACTTTGTTGACATAAGAAATACGTTTAATGTTGAAGAGCACCCTACATCAGGGGCCCAAAGTACCGGCCCGAGGGCCAATTCTGGCCCGCAAACCAGTACCGTTCAGGCCGCAGCCGGCTGTCAAGTCAGGTACCCTATACATTATACATGTGAACAACAAAAACATGTTTTCATTCGTCTCGTCAAAGGAAACAAATGTTTATGTTGTTTCGGATTCGGAGGCAACTAGCCTCCGAATCCGAAACTGCACACTGAAATCGCAGAACCAGCGGTGGCCATATCACCATTTTGGAGTAGATGTTGGTATACAACAAGATGGCGGTGCCCGCATGTTCGAGCGCCGCCATCTTGGTGTATACCAAGATCTACTCCAAAATGACGGAGCACATCTGCAGAACGTGCCGGTGGCCGATTTGACCACTGCTCGTTCAGCTTGTGACCTCACCGTCATGTGACGTCACATGCTCCGCCTCCAAGATGGCGACAGACTTGCGCAGAACACGCCAGCAGCCAATATGGCCACCGGCGTGTTCTGAAAACTAATTTACGTATGCCCGAATATCGTTTTAGTATATTCGGGCATACATTAAATTCGTTATTTTGGATTCGGACGATCCGTCGAATCAACTGATTTTCGTTGATTTGCAGGTTCGTCCGAATCCGAATGCACATGCCTACCGTACATGACATGTGGATACAGCTACACGGTCTGCATCTCTGTCAGATGCAGACCGCATAGCTGCTCCTGTCAGCTCCAGCACTCAGAAATTCCTTTCGGCTAGAGGTCTGATAGTTTTGAGCCCCAGCTGAAAGGAACGATTAGTAAGGACTGCACTAGACCTTACTAATCAACCACTGGATAACCAGGGAATGTGCAGGTGACGGGGATCTCTCTTTTATTTTATGTGTGTGTATGGGGGGGGACCAGGTGTGTGTGTGTGGGGGGTTGTATTTGTGTGTGTGTTTGTGTGTGTATGTGCGTGTATATTTGTGTATTAGGCCCTATTTATACATGTTAGGTTTAGGTGTGATTAGGAATTACTGTGTCAGGAATTTGCATTTTCCGGCAGCAGGAATCCCTAATCTTGTGTTTACAAGCGGCAGCTGTCACCCATTCAGGTTAATGATCAGGTGACAGCGGCTGCATGCAAACGCCGTAACACCACATGTAATGGTATGTGATATGATTACATGTGGTTAGGAATAAATCACTCTCTCTGGATGCACGATCAATGCGTCCAGGGACAGTAACTGTTTTCTAACTGCATGTAATCATATCACATACCATTACATGCGGTGTGCAGCGTTTACATGCACTGGCTTTCACCTGATCATAAACTTGAATGGGTGACAGCTGCCGCTTGTAAACGCCAGATTAAGGATTCGTGCTGCAGGAAAATGCTAATTTTTAAGTAAACACAATTTTGAAGCGGCCCCCATGGGAGAAGAAAATGTGTCCAGTGGCCCCTGAGTGAATTGGGTTTGAGACCCCTGTCCTTCACGCTTTGATTCTAACACAGTAATAATAAGAGACACTGAATGATTTATTATTCTATTGAAAACCATTACCATTTTCTAGCACAGCAAATCCCTACTGATTCACTGGTGCTATTTTGAGAAAAATTAAATTACTTTAATTAGTTGTAGTTAATTGTCTATTTTAGATTGTTTTACTTTGATATTTTTATTATGTGACAGATGGAGCATGTGGTTTGAGATTATACATATATATATATACACATATACACACATACACATATACACACATACACATATACACACACATATACACACACATATATACACTACATACACACATATATACAGTATATATATATCTATATATATATATACAGTAATACCTTGGTTTACGAGCATAATTTGTTCCGGCAGCATGCTTGTAATCCAAAGCGCTTGTATATCAAAGCGAATTTCCACATAGGAAATAATGGAAATACAGATGATTCGTTCCACAACCCAAAAATATTCATATAAAATGATTACAATACTGTACTGTAATATAATACTGTACAAAATATAAAGAAAAATAAACCAATTACAGGTACCTTTGTGGCCGGTGTGAGAGGGACAAGAGAGAGGAGGATTATTGTGTAGGACAACTTTCACTATCACTAACGGAATCACTGCTATCTCTTGACTCAATGGAATCTTTTTCAATTCGTGAAACCTTAACAAGGAATCTATCCAATGTGACATTGCGTTGTCGTTAAACAGACTCATCGTTTGCACTGCTACAGCCTTATTCGGGTGGCGCTTTTCTACAAAATGTTGCTCTTATTGCAAGACATTGCTTGCATATCAAGGCAAAATTTTTCAGAAATGTTTGCTTGTCTTGCAAAACGCTCTCAAACCAAGTTACTTGTAAACCAAGGTATTACTGTACAACGTATTTTGCGCTCCATAAGGCGCACCTGACCATAAGACTCAGTCTGTGTAGGGTGTAGTTCCTGACAGTCTGTGTCCTGTATAGTTCCTGACAGCTGAGACAGGTGGTCACAGCGCCACCTGTCTCAGTGATCACACAGAGCAGACGCAGAACGGACGTTCTTCGTCTGCTCTACGGGCTCTATGGTGAGCTCCTATGCCGTGGTCACCCCAGAGGGGGACCCCGAAAACAGCGGCAGGGGGGGGTGGGGCGGACAGGATCGCCACTGCTTCTTTCATACAAGTGAACTAATCAGATCACTTGTATGAAAATGAGCGGCGGCTCCACATTATACATTTACCTCTGCTTGTAAGGAGCAGGGCTAAATGTACAAAAAAACTACTTGCCCGCCGCCCGAAACTGCATGTCCCGGGCGTCGGCCGATAAGGATTCCACACCCTTGGGTACACTGTCAGGCCCGCCGCCTCAGCTCTCACACATTCGCCCCATAAGACGCACAGACATTTTTGCCCATCTTTTGGGGGGGAAAAGTGTGTCTTATGGAGTGAAAAATACGGTATATATATATATAGATATATGCACAGAACATGAACCTAGGCTACATTATGCCACCCATTTCAATTTCAAAAGCAGTGCTATGATACTGTGGTTAGATTAATGTTTATATGCCTGGAAGATCAAGAGATATCAGAACTACTGTATAACAATTGTCCACACAGATCTTATCATCCATGTATTTTCCAGCACCCTATAGCGATGACTGCCTAAAAAAATGTGATGCTTTCATCCAATGTTCTCATCCCTACAATGACTTGTATCAGCATTTGGGAAAATGTAAAATTGCAAGTTTAATTTATGTGCACATAACTGTCTGAGAACTATGCTCAAAATCATTAAAGTTAAGTATTCAGCTCAATGGTCTGAAGATCTCATTTTATATCTAAGATTACGAATTTTAATACCTGAATAAAATAATTTTTATAAAATCTTGGTATACTTTTACCACTGAATCATATTTTTAAATTATTATCACCTTTTAGTCTTAGAATTATGTGATTGCATGTTTTAAAGCAATAAAGAAATGTCAGCCTCCTCTGATTAAACCTGGATTTGTTATTCTTGTGATGCTTTTTTGTGATCTAGACACCCTTGCCAGAGAGCAAAGCTAAAACGCTCTGAGACCTCCCTGCGAACATTCAAGAACAAAAGATAAAATTGGGTGCAGGTTCACCAGGAGGCAGCCCAACCTCCTTAAAGGCACAGGGACACACAAGGGCACATCACAACGGCAGCTGAGACTCCCAGTGTGTCACTGCACCAAATCAGTCAAGCAAAACAAATGGCAAACGCACTCATCAACTCATAACCAGCTTTCCAGGGGGATCCGAGCAGTGGCGGATCCCCCTGGATCCGCCACTGCTCGGCCCGGCTGCGATTCTGGTCGGCTCGGGCCTATTTGCAGGGGTGGGCTTGGAGTGGAAGCTCCACCCACCCCTATGTTAATCCGGCCCTGGTCTGTGTCTCTGTTGGGGAGAGTAACTCCTCTATTTGAACTGGTAACCATTGTCACTGAGACAGTAAGTGAGGCTAAACCCTGCAATTTACAGTTGTCAACAGAGCAAGCGGTGAAGGAAAATCTTCCATCAAGGAGACAACTCTCAAAGATGGCAATTCCCCCCTTATGGAGTCCCCCCTTAAATTGAATCCCAGACCCCTATCTGGGATAGAGGCTTGGCATGGAATTTGGCACTTGATTTTTTAGAATGATTTTTTTTACTATTTGGACTGCGTTGCCTCTGGATTTTGCATACTTTTAAAGGGTACCATGACTGAAAAAAGGTTGAGAAATGCTGTTATAAACTATAAAATACTGGCCATGATTGCACAGATTTACAGACAGTTGTACTTAGATTGTTGTACTTAGACTTAGTTGTCTTGCTTATGTATAAAGATGGAAACCTGTAAACAATATTATATTACTAGGGTAAGGCTTTCAAATGTGGTCTGCAGTAGTAAAATGTAAATGATTCCCAAAGTGCATATTCTTAACCTATGGTTCCTGATGGTAAAAAGTTTAAAGGAGAACTATGGGGTCAGTGTTTTACCCCATAGTTCTCCTTAGGGTAACAGGAGGACACAAACTAGCGTCCTCCCGTTACCCTAAGCTCAGTATACCGCGAGCTACAGCTCGCGGTATACTGAGACGCCGCAGCGGATCCCGACTTAGATGACGGGATCCGCTCAGCTGCGTGAGTCACAGCTGGCTCTGCCTATCTAGAGGCAGAGCCAGCTGTACCCGCCCCCTCCCCCATCCATTCCGCCAGTCAGCGCTGGCAGATCGGAGCGAGGAGAGGGGAATCCAGCCCCTCCCCCTGTCACGGCAGAGAGCCGTGACAGGATCGAGAGGTGAGCGAACCCGGTATGTGTTCGCTCACCTCCCGATCTACTGAGCCGACCTGTGACAGTCTCATTGTCACAGGTCGGCTAGAACTATGAGGTGAGTGAAAAGCACTCACCTCATAGTTCTCCTTTAAAGGGTATTCCAAGAATTCATACATACACATGGGGAAAATGTGATACATACTAAATAAGGAAGGAAGATACAAAGGAAGAAGGAAACATTTAGGATTTGCAAATGTCATGTTATGTGTTATCACCTATATATTGGAAATATTATTTAGAATAAATCATCAGCATAAATTTACAAAATTTAGTAGTAAAATAAAGACTATATTCATTAGATAGATTTACTTTAGGGCATTATAAATTCCTGAACTGTTCTTAAAGCTGGTCAAACATACTAATATCTTATTTAAAACAAAATGAATAGTGAGACCCCCAAACCGTTCTTTGGTTTCCTGAATAATAGTTGTTCAGGTAAGCTTACACATACTGTCCATGAGCCAGGACTAGCAGTGGCAGCTTATTTATAGCCTTCCCTGCTTTACCAGAATACATAAGTAGGAAGCAGCTGAAACGCTTTTTTTTTTACACAGATATCAGCCTCCCAGAGTGATTGTACATTCTGCACATGCTGTGATTGTCCTACTGCTGCTGCCATTGTGCTCCAGTTTATTATTGTCATCTGCCACCTCAACACAAAGCTTTATCTTTCTGTGTATGTATGCAGGAGTTAAGTTCATTCATGCAAAATTTCCATATAAAATTTGCTGAAAGAGGAACAAGATAAGATCCACAGATCAGTATGATAACAGTATAATAAATTTAAAATAGTGACAGATACCCAAGGTTACACGTTTATCTTTTCAGGTGTTTTAGACATCCTTGAACAATCACTTTCCTTACATTAAGTGAAATGACAATTAATTTTTTTCATTTAATAGACCCCTAGACTTTTTTGTTCTTACTAATAATGTATTTCCTTTGTACTGGCTACCATTACATTCTTTCTTAAACATGTACTAGAGTCAGAAAAGAGACAGATACCAATAAACATCAAAGCAAAGACGGGTGTGCTGCACCACTCTGGTTAATATAGGGGTCTATTCACTAAGCTGCCGCGGGCAGCCAAGTGAACAACCGACCCCAAGTGAAGTGAGCTGAACACTGTTCGGCTATTCACTTCAGCCTTGTACGGACGATTTCAGCTGTATATCGGCTGAAATTAGCCGTACATCGGTTTGCTTCGCATGGCTTCGGCACATTAGTATAGATGAATGTAAATATTTAATATAAAACATAAGCTGCAATTAAGTAATGTAAATTATTTATACCTTATGGTTATTATAAACTGAGAAGGCAATGATTCTGTAAATTATAATATATACATTTCGCTGGTTTCATACTAGATAGATTAACCACTTCAAGACCAGGTGTTTAGACCCCCTTCCTGGCCAGGCCATTTTTCAGTGTTCATCCCTTCGGTTCTACTGAACCGAAGTGGTCCTGGGGCCGAAGCTAGCCGAAGGATCGGCCGAAGCTACGGCTAGATCCTTCGGCAGCTTCGTGAATAGACCCCATAGTGTTTATCCACAATTTATTAACTGTTTGATGCATTATGTGGCATGTCCATAAATCTAACATGGCTGATGCAGACAAGTTAAGATATACATTGATGCAATAAAATAATAAAACCCATATGATGACCCTCAAACCAAGCCAAACAATCGAACAAACAACTGCAAAGCAACGTCTTTTTGTATGACTAGCCTTATGTTGCCCATCAAAGGAGTGTGCAGCCTATTGCATTAGAGTGTGAACATAAAAGCACACACACATGTGTATATGTAGCACATTTGCTAGGAGGCACCTTTCGGGTCGAACCCGAAGCCACACGAAGCAAGCCGATGTACGGCTGATTTCAGCCGATGTACGGCTGAAATTAGCCGTACCAGCCTGAAGTGAATAGCCGAACAGTGTTCGGCTCACTTCACTTCAGATCGGTCATTCACTCGGCTGCCCTCGGCAGCTTCGTGAATAGACCCCTAAGTGTCGTCTTCAACTTCACACTTAGAAAATGGCAACCTACAATGGCGTCATCTTTTTATCATTCCTTCTCTTCTTCCACTCAGGTATCCACATTTATTGTCTGCACCACCCTGCCTGAACTGCTGTCTGCCTGTTGAAAATCCTGCTATGGTATCCACATTTAATTTCTGCACCACCCTGCCTGAACTGCTGTCTGCCTGTTGAAAATCCTGCTATGGTATCCACATTTAATTTCTGCACCACCCTGCCTGAACTGTTGTCTGTCTGCTGAAAATCCTGCTATATCCTTCTGATCTGACCTACAGCTGTATCTCTGATGCATACATTATTAACATATACTCACTTTCCTGTTTGTCTAAAATGCGATATTATCTATATAGTCTATGGCTGTCTTCTCCTAGTGTGAAAAGTTTTGTCTTTGATCCTATGCGTCTTTTATCATTTTCTAATTGATTCATTGGTATATACCATAGGGGGCACAGGGACTTTGCAATGTCTCTCTGAAACAAAGTGGCTATCTGATATTCAGTGGCGTCATCAGCTTCACACTTAGAAAATGGACTTGGAAAAGGGCATAAAATAACAACAGTGCTCCATAGAGACTGCAGGTAATCCTGTTTACTCCATTCACCTCTCTCTCTTCCAAATCTGATTTCTACTCTCCATCACTTAATATGCTTTCTCTACCACTGCTTTTCACAATTATGTCTTCACTTCTTAACCTGCTTTTCCTTTACCCCCCCTCTCCAACCCACAAATTATATATTTCACCCTCTCCCCTACCCTTTCCCTATTACTGCACTCATCAACTCCTGTTCATTCTAAACCCAAATGCAGGGGTTACCTCCAGAATACTGGGGCATGTGCGCTCATATAAAACTAATTCTCATCTTACTTCACTCACCCTTCTGCTTTTCCTGACTTCTTTGTATATTTGTCTCAATCCTGGCCCTCTGTTTTCTAATATTCACCCTCAAGACCAGCGCTCCCTTTCCTCTGGCAGCAGCCGCAATCCACGCACCCTTATTTCTATTTCCCTGCTTCCTAGAACCAATCCTTTCTTCTCATGTCCCCTCTGGAATGTCCGCTCTGTCTGTAACAAACTCCCCGCTGTGCATGATCTTATCTCTAATTCTTTTAACATGCTTGCTGTCACTGAAACCTGGAAACATTCTAGATCTTGTGTTCCCTCACCTATGCACTCCTTGCAACCTCTCCAACACCGCTTTCCCCTCTCAGAACACAGCCTTGTCAGTTTCACACTCACCCTGTATCCCCCTACACGGCACACTGTCACCCGGAGAAACCTTCGCCACCTCGACTCTTCTCTACTCTGCTACTGACTACCTCTATGACAAAATCTCACCCCTGCACTGCCCTGACCTGGCTACTTCTGTCTTCAACTTCTCATCTTCCCTAGACACCTTGGCTCCCCTCACTACACGCAGACTTAGGCCGCATCCACTACAACAGTGGCATACAGAAGAAACCAGAAATCTTAAGAGACATAGCTGCACTCTGCATTAAGCTGACCTCCTAAAATATAATTCCTCCCTTCGTGCTTCCAAATAGACTTATTTTGTAATTCTCATTAACATACTCTCATCCAGACCCCGTCAACTCTTTTCTACTTTTAACTCTCTACTATGTCCCCCACCGCCACCACCCACTAACTTACTCACTGCCCAAGACATTGCTATTAATTTCAAAAACAAAATAGATGCAATCTGGGTTGAAATTACCACTATCCAATTACTTTCCCCTATCCATGTACCAGACCCACCATCAGACTTGTTACTTTCCTCTTTTAACCCTGTTACCACAGAGGAGGTTACAAAGCTTCTCTCTGACATCCGCCTCACCACTTGCCTCCTGGACCCTGTTCCCTCACCACTACTCCGGTCACCCTCTTGCTCACATTTTCAATCTTTCCCTCTTTACTGGCATCTTTCCCTCCCCTCTAAAACATGCACTGGTCACCCCAATACCCAAAAAACCTTCACTGGACCCCACCAACCTCAACAATCTCAGACCTATCTCCTTACTCCCCTTCACCTCCAAACTCCTTGAACGCCTAATCTACAACCACCTGAGCTTCAACATCCATGACAAAAATCTCATATGCTCTCTTATTCCCCTTTCTGTTGGGGTCCCTCAAGGCTCTGTCCTTGGACCCCTTCTCTTCTCTATCTACATCTCCTCACTTGGTCAGTTGATCACCTCACGTGGCTTCCAATACCATCTCTATGCTGATGACACTCAAATATATCTCTCCACTCCACAACTCACCCCATCAGTCTCCTTGCTTATCACTAGTTTACTAACTGACATATCAGTCTGGATGTCACAACACTTCTTAAAGTTCAATGTTTCAAAAACTGAGCTCATGGTATCCCCCTCGTGCACCCTCCCCCAATTTTTCGATCATGATTGATAAACACAACTATCCAACCATCCCTCCATGCCAAGGTGCTAGGTGTCATCCTTGACTCGGACCTCACCTTTCTGCCCCACATCCAATTACTATCAAACTCCTGCCGTCTCCACCTTCGTAACATCACCAAAATATGCTCCTTCTTCACCAATGAAACCACAAAGCTGCTCACCCACTCACTTGTTATCTCTCGTCTTGACTTGGCTATCCCCCCCTTCAGTCTATCATGAATGCTGCTGCTATACTTATCCACCTAACCAGCTGCTCAGTATCTGCAACCTCTCACTGTCCCTGCACTGGCTTCCAATCATCCAAAGGATAAAATTCAAAATATTAACAACCACTTGCAAAGCCATCCACAACTCTGCCCCAGGTCACATCTCCAACCTGGTCTCAAAGTATCATCCTAACTGTCCCCTACGCTCTTCCCAAGACCTCCTGCTTTCCAGCTCCCTCATCAACTCCTCCCATGCTCACCTCCAGGACTCCAGGTCTCTCCCATTCTTTGGAACTCCTTACCCAACCTATCCATCTATTTCCCACTCTGACTGCCTTTAGGCAATCACTAATTCAAACTAACCACTGAACTCAGTCTCAAACAATTCATCCCCACACAGCTACCTCCTCATGCATCACTTGCCCCTCCCTCTTAGATTGTAAGCCCTCACAGGCAGGGCCCTCAATACCATCTTATCTTGAATTGTATTGTGATTGTAATGTCTTCCCTATATTTTAAAGCACTGCGGAAACTGTTGGGGCTATATAAATCCTGCATAATAATAATAATAATAATAATAATAATAATAATAATATATTTACAACACAATTTCCAAAAAAGGGATGCTGTGTAAAATCTACATAAAAACAGAATGCAATGATTTGAACATTTCATAAACTCATATTTTATTCACAATAGAAAATAGAAAACATATAAAATGTTTAAACTGAGAAAATTTACCATTTTAAGAAAAAGTAAGGTAATTTTGCAACTGATGTCAGTAACATGTTTAAAAAAAGTTGGGACAGGGCAACAAAAAGCTGACAAAGTAAGTGGCACTAGCAAGGAAGAGCTGGAAGAAAATTTTGCAACTAATTAGGTTAATTGGCAACAGGTCAGTAACATGACTGGGTATAAAAAGAGCATCTTACAGAGTCATAGTGTCTCAGAAGTAAAGATTGCCAGAGGTTGTGTTCGCAATTTTAGAATAATGTTCTTCAACGTAAAATTGCAAAGAATTTAAATATATCATCATCTAAAGTACATGTTATCATCAAAAGATTCAGAGAATCTGAAAAAATCTCTGTGCGTAAAGGACAAGGCCGAAACACAATATTGGATGCCCGTGATCTTTGGGCCCTCAGGCGGCACTGCAATAAAAACAGGCATGATTCTATGATGAATATCATTGCATGGCCTCAGCAATACTTCCACAAATAACTGTCTCTGAACACAGTTTGCTGTGCTATCCAAACATTGCAAATTAAAGCTCTATCATTCAAAGAAGAAGCCATATCTGAACATGATCCAGAAACACCGCCATCTTCACCGCCATCTGCCAAAGTTCATTTAAATGGTCTGCCGCAAAGGAAAACTCTGTGGTCAGACGAATTCAAATTTGGCATTCTTTTTGGCATCCTCTGGACTAAAGAGGAGAGGGACCTTCCACCTTGTTTTCAGCACTCAGTTGAAAAGCCTGCATCTCTGATGGTATGGGGGTGCATTAGTGCTTAAGGAGTGGGCAGCTTGCACATCTGGAAAGGCACCATCAATGCTGAAATATACTGTATATCCAGGTTTTAGTGCAGAATATACTCCCATCCAGACGATTTCTATTTCAGGGAAGGCCTTGCATATTTCAGCAGGACAATGCTAAACCGCATACTGCATCTATGACAACAGCATTGCTTCGCAGTAGAAGAGTCCGGATGCTTACCTGGCCTGCCTGCAGTCCGGACCTTTCACCAGTTGCAAATATTTGTTGAATCTTGAAACAAAAAATACGACAAAGAAGACTCAGGACTGCTCAGCAGTAAGATTCATATATCAGGCAAGAATGGGACAACATTCCTCTCCCAAAACTCCAGCAACAGTTCTCCTCAGTTTCCAAATGTTTACAGAGTGTTGTTAAAAGAAGAGGGGATGCTATACCATGGTAAACATGGTCCGGTCCCAACTTTTTTGAGATGTGATGCTGCCAGTAATTTTAAATGACCTTATGTTTTTTCTTAAAACGGTACATTTTCTCAGTTTAAAAATTGGATATGTTTTCTATTTTCTACTGTGAATAAAATATGGGTTTAAAAGTTTTGCAAATCAATGCATTCTGTTTTCATGTAGATTTTACACAGCGCCCCAACTTTTTGGAATTGGGGTTGTATATACATATAATACATAAATACATACATACATACATACATACATACATACATACATACGCAGATCTGAGGCATCTCGGATTTCCATCATCTTCCAGCAGGGGTGCAGTAATGAAACAGGGTGCCTGGCAGGTGGTCATGTGACCACCCAACTGGCTTCCTGAATGGATGGGAAGCCATGGGAAATGGCACCCATGCTCCCTCAAAAGCTTTCCAGGCACCGAGGACTGTGGCTGTTATGTGAGGAATGTAAGTGGCAAGTGCTGCTGCACTCTGTGTCACTTAGCTGTTCACAGAGAGATCTTTGTGATCTCTCCACCGCCTCAGTGACTAAAAAACAATGCGCTCGCTGTAGCGGTTTCAGAAAAAAAAAATCTTATCACCATTGTTTTTGCCATAATAAACTGTCTCTGGAAGTGTCTACAGTGCACCTCCCTCATCTTTCTACATAGACTAAACATGATTAATTACCCAAAGTGACCTTTCATGTTTATGGGTTCACTGGCTGGCAAAGATGGGTGGCTGCATCATGTCTGCATGTGTAGCAGTCACATAGAGCAGATGAGCAACAATCTACACCGAAGCACAAAGAAAAGATTGCTACAAACGCAAATCTGATCTGTTCTCAGGTATAGCTAAAAAAGTTTTTCCTTACAATATCTCTAAAAAAAAGAAAAAACACACTTTCTGAATTATGGTGCTACAAGAGGATCTTGAAAATCAGCTGGTCGGATATGGTCACAAATGAAGAGGTGCTGCAAGGAGTCAGTTAAGCAAAACCACATCTGTTGGTAGGAATATTGAAGGGAAATTACAATTTTTTGGACCATTTCGCAAGAAACCTGGCGAGAAGCTATGCGAGATTGTGAAAGAGAGCAAGGTAAGGGAAAGGGTGGATGGATGGATCCAGGAAATGACAGGTAGTTAACGCAAAGGAGAAAAGCGATAGTTGAAGTAAAGTTCCAAATATGAAGTTCACGAGACCACAAGCGGTTATGGTAGTAGTAATGATGGTAGGTTAAAATGCCTATAGATGAGAAGATTTTCCAAATCCATGCAACAGGTTTATACATTTTTTCTAAAGATTTATCAGTGTTGGGGTCCCTTTTAAGGCTATAATAAGCAAATGTAAATGTTAGAAGGGATGTTCTATTCAACACAATTATTGAAGCTGATTGGAAGTCCAATGTAACTCTATGAGCAGCCAGATGTAAACGGACATCCATCTGTGTACATCTGATTACCCCAAACTCCGTCTAGGTCATTTTGGCAAACCTGATCGTGATGAATTAAAGGTAATCGAATGTCCATTTAAATCTGACTCCCCATAGACTCAACATGGGTCCATACAGCTCAGTTATTATCTCCATCACATGATAGAGGAAAAAATTGAATAAACATGGATGTCACAAGAGTGACATCTGTTCTGTTCTGCTCTGATCAGCAGGTAAACTGTGCACGCATTCCCTGCTGATTGAGACAGATGGAGCCCGTGTGAAAGGGGCCGTAATCAGGCAAGGTGACAGCAGTTATAATAAGTAATATAGTTTTAACAGTTTTGCAGCTATAGCAACAACCAAAGTAAAATATATGGAACAGGGTGAATTATCAAATCTTTCTTTTTACAGCTCCATGTATGTGTTTATGCTTACATAATTGCTTTTGAGTTCAGTTTGTATCATACGATTCACTCATTCGCAAAAGTCACATTTTGATTAATCCATTAAATGTGCACTTATTATGTAACCTCTCTGTTCTCTGACGTCATTACAATCCCAAGATAGCATAGCCTGTTAAAGGTCATGCCTAAAGAAAACCTGTCCTAAACGCAATCATCTAAAACAGCAAATAAAGGAAAAATGAATAAGCAGAAGCTGCCTTCCCTAAAAATTAAATATGAAAATGATTAGCAGATCAAAGAAATAGGCAGCTATATTTATATATAAATCCTTTAATATTATAAGTTGTAAGTAGGAATAGGGAGCCACAAAAGGTGGGATGGTGAGGACCAAGTTTCACTCTATCTTAAAAAATTGAGATTTGCACATCATTTTAGTTGTCTAGATCTATTAATCCTTTTGAAATACAGTTTTCACTTGAAGAGGCTCTGTGACAAAACAAAAATCTGCTGACAGATATGAAAAGTAAATCTACAGGGGTACCCGCACATACTGTGAGATTTAGCTTCAAATAGTAGTGTATTAAGGACAGAGTCCACTCATAAACATGTTCTTTTAAGGGCTTCCTGCCCACTTTTATTTAAAAGTTCACAGAAGTCTTCCCTCACAGCGGTTTCTCCAACACAACATAACTTCAGCTTTGTCTTTAACCAAGTACCTCCCAAATGCTGTAAGCGTACTGCCGAGCAAACTTTTAGTACTTCCTGACAGTGCTAAAGCTGACCAACCCACTATAGCAATGGGCCAGTAGGAATGTGGAGGTCAGAGACAGGAAGTGTCTCTGTTAGAAAAGCCCAGCAAAGCAGGAGTTGCCTAAAGCTGCTGTAGGTATGTGCTTGACCTGCTGGGACCCAGAAGGTAACCTAATTTTTCGCATTTATTTCATAGCATGCTAAATTTGGATTCCTCAATTTCAAAATACTTTTTAAAATTAAAATTTTTTAATACTGATCTAGATCACAATGAGGAGGCAAAGTAAGTGTATGTCTGCTAACTGTAGTTAGCAGCCTTTACCTTATATTCTCTCATTTTCACTGGGAAAATCAGACATGATTGGTATGGACTAGGGGTGTACCGATACTGGTTTATCAGTATCGAGTATGAGTACCGATATTTTTTCCGGTATGCGCCGATACCGAATACCGATACCGGAAGTCCCATTACGGAAGCCAGGGGGTGTGTAATGACTCGTCACCAGGCTTCCCGATTAGCAAGGAAGCCATCTCCATGCTCCCTCATAACCAGGTGACGAGGAAGCATGGAGCCAGCTTTCTGGCCAATCAGAAAGTCGGAGGGTGGGTAATGACTTTCCGCCTGGCTTCCTGATTAGCCAGCTTCTCGACCAATCAGGAGTCTGAGAAACGAGTCATTACACGGCGCCCGGCTTCCTGATTGGCCAGGAAGCCGGCTCCATGCTCCCTCATCACCAGGTGACGGGCAGCATGAAGCGGGCTTTCTGGCCAATCGGGAAGCCAGGGGGCGGGTAATTACTTGCCATCTGGCTTCCTGATTGGCCGAGAAAACAGGCTCCATGCTCCCTCATCACCAAGTGACGGGGAAGCATGGAGCTGGCTTTCCAGCCAATCAGAAAGCCGGGCAGCGTGTAATGACTCGCTGCCCAGCTTCCTGATACCGGAGCATTTGGCCGAGTACGAGTAGTCGCCCAAGTACTCAGTATCGGCATCGATACCAATGCTAGTAATGGTATTGGTGCATCCCTAGTATGGACAACATATCCACCTTTCTTTGCTCTAGTTTTCATAGATCAGCCCAAACATTTCAGTAGGATAAGCTGTGGAGAACAAATTAGACATTCCTACATTTCCACACCATGTTTAATTCCTCATTACAATAGTTGGAAAGGAGAAAATATTAGCATTATCAGTCAACCAAGTATAAACCATAGACTTAATAAGTACTCAAGCTAAATAAACTGTCAAAAAACTTCCTAGTAGAAAGTTTGCCACTGGATATTTATTAAGTGAATAATTTTTGTATTAACAGAATGATGCAAATCAAATAAATGAAGTTACACTGAAGACTCAAAGAGCAAAACTAGGTCATGTTTACATGTTAAAATTTGCAAATGCGTCTGCTTCCTTTTAGTTACACATCCAAGGCAAAGATGGTGAAGGAAGACCACTGTGTTTCTTTAAGCCTCCCTCCATTTATAAAAGGCTTACAAATTGGATGCTTTCTCTGCAAATTAGTGGTGTATGACATTATACTGAGAGTGCTCTATGCAAAAGCCCATTTTAGGGCACGGTGAAGACTATGATTGCTATTTGATGTGCAAACCCTTATAGAATCCCGATAAAATGAATTTGTCATGATTGTATTACTCTCAAGAATACAGAACCCATATTGCACTGTGTATACAGGTAAAGTTGTAAAGATGTATTCCTCACAACAGTTTTCTATTGCCTAGGAGACGTTTTACAAGAAATAATGGCTAACGTTTGATTTCTATGATGTGTTCAAGTTTTCAAGGGTTACAACAAGGGTTAGTAACACAGGTACTGAATGCTAAGCTTTTTTTTATGAAGAACAGATCTTGGAAGCCTGCCAGTCCCCTAAAATAAATGACCACAGAGCTCTGTATGCCTGAAATTGAAAGAGTTGTGACAGGGTTCATTTAAATATGCAAAGGCAACCCAATGATTTTTTAACTAAGAATATGTGCACTGTCAATTTACTCACCACACTAGTCATTGTGTGAAGGCCATGTACAT
This sequence comes from Nanorana parkeri, assembly GCF_000935625.1. Lineage (NCBI taxonomy): Eukaryota > Metazoa > Chordata > Amphibia > Anura > Dicroglossidae > Nanorana > Nanorana parkeri. Next base: position 1,284,718 of record NW_017306383.1, on the reverse strand, counting down.
TTTCTGCTGACAGACACATTTGACCAGACTATGGCCATTGAGCTATTTGCATATTCTTACTAAACAGCAAAAGAGCGTTAAAACAGTTATTTTCCTCAAAGCCTCTAGAGTCCATTTCAGTGGGTTTCTAACAGTTATTTAAACAGAGTCCCGGCGGCAAAAGTCGCCGGGAGTCTGTTTAAACAGCCCCGATGCTGGCGACGTACACTGTACGTCGTCAGTCACGAAGGGGTTAAAAAAAAGCTTAGAATTCAGTACCTGTGTTACTAACCCTTGTTGTAACCCATGAAAATTAATTTCCCCATAAAGCTTATATATACAGAAATTAATGATAGTGTGTTATAAAGTGCTTTTACTGCTCGCTCTCAGTCCATTAGAAACATTAAAAAAAAAACTTCCAGAAACATTCAGGTATAAGTATGTAAACTTTGTTCCAAAAAATGTTGTCCTGTGTTATGTAAATAGTCTTGCTGCCATGTATAAATGAAGAGTGACAGAAAGGTTAACTTTGCTGGAGAATAATGATAATTTAGAAAGGAGAATAAAATAGCCCCGTCTGAGATGTAGGGAAGGGGCAGGGAGGGATAGGGGATATAATGAGGGAGTTAAATGTTCACGGTGGGTAAGGGTAGCACAACACAGGGTTAAGTTATTGTGGATGGATCTTCAGATCCTCTTATGTTGTTTTCCCTTTAGTTAAAGGACTCACAGTAAGGATAATGTAAACATCACTATTAGAGGGATGGGGAGGATGGGGTAGGGAGTAAAGGGGTTCCACTATAATTAAGCGGTATCTATTGTATATAGATTTGCAGTTTGGATTTTTGGATTTTACACACAATGATTAAACACATGAGTAGAGTGAGGAATATATAAAGGAAGGATGGAGAGTAAATAAGAAACAACACGGAAGTGGTAAACACAACACATATAAGGTAACCCCCCCCCAGACGAGGATACGAGTAAGGGATGGAAGGTGAGGAGAGAGTAGACGAGGAAATGTAGATATGAGTGAGGAGGGAAATGAAATGTGAATGATTTGGTAATGACTGATAGTGAAAGTAATGTATTAGATATTTGTTAATTAGAATATGCTGTGGCAGTGCATGGTAATGCCGTGACGTAGCATGGAAATGCCGCGACGTAGCATGGCAACATTGGCACCCAGGACTCTCAGCCAAAGGGGCTGAGAGGGTCCAGAATGTGAAACATGTTAAAAGGAAGAGCCTGGCTTTTCAGGTTCGTCCAGGTTTTCCTAATTGTAGCTGGGATCTGGAGCTCTGGAGATTTCGTAGAGCTCTGGGTGGGATGAGATCTCCAGTCCTGAGGCCAGGTGTTGCCAATGACCAGCTTGGGCTGATCAGGTGGATGAGAGCAGCCTTATTAGGAGTCTGGACCAGAGTTCAGAGAGGAGTGTTGGAGTTGTGTGTGTGCAGGGAGCACACAGACACAGACAAACTCGGGTGCGTGCTCGACGCACACGGAACAGCCAGTGGTGGCTGGGAGAGGTCAGGAAGGTCGGTGACCCCAGGGACCTGTCGGACGCACTGCTGGGAGAGCAGAGTGAGTGCCCACGAGGAGAGAGGTCAGGAAGGTCGGTGACCCTAGGACCTGTGGTACAGACTGCTAAGAGAGCAGAGTGAGGGCTCACGAGGGGTGAGCAGCGTGTGTGTCTTGAAGCTGTGGAAAGCTACTAAGCGAAGCTAAAAGACTGTCCTTTATGTTGCGGCTAGAACCCGTCTTGTGCACAGGGGAGGTCTACCCTGTGGATGGAATTATATATTTGTGTTTGCCCTAAATAAACTGCATTTTACCTGCACCTCCGGTCTACAGTGGAGTGTCCTTGTTACAATGCATAATTTATGTTGTGAGAGAACAAATGAATGTCTACATTTTTTATGAAGTTGATATAATTGTGATTATGTGAACAATAACAATAAAAATATATTAAACATAAAAAAAACATTCTGGAGAAAATGCTTATTGCATTTGAGCCCGCCAGTATAAGTCAGATTGCCAATGTAACAGAAAAGTACACTATTGTAGGAAAATCATTAACTCTTTCTCCTGCTAAATGGATCAAGGGATTGGCATAGGTGCATCATTTATGGCTTGCCTATTAGCCCTAAAAATAGCTAGAATTTACTAATTGGATTCACCTCCCATAGACATAAGTGGAGTTTTTAGCTAAGTTTAGAGTTTTAATAAGCAAGACTAGGCCATAATGTACTAGAGACACAAGGCACAAGCAGGTGTTTTCCTTCAGGAAGTAAGAGACTACAAATGATTACGCAGTGAAAATACTAACCAGCAGAAGAGCAGTTTCAATGAGCAAGACTAGGCCAAAATGTAGAAAAAAAAGATAGACAATAAGCAGGTGTTTTCATTCAAGAATTAAGAGGACACAGGCAACAAGCAGGTGTTTTCATTCAAGAATTAGGAGAGCACAGATAATAAAGCAATGTTAAAATTGTTCAAATGCAGAACAGTTTCAATAAACAAGACTAGGCCACAAATTAGAGACACAAGGCACAGGCAAGTATTTTCATACAAGAATTACGAGCCTCAGCCAGACATTTTTAATCAGGAAGAATAGGGGAAGTGGTCAGTGAGTTTGGAGTCTGTATTGTCCTAGGTGTCTGTAGCCCTTAACTCTCTCTCACATGTGAGCTGTTGTAGGAACGGCGGTGTCAGATGCAGGCTGAACAACACCGCCGATTCTCCCCCACACTACACAGCTCCTGGATTCACATAGCGGGGCCAGTCCCCATTCCCTCGTTCTCCCCCCCACCCTCGTCCACAGCCTCCTCTCCACGTGCGGATGCACATCTTCAGGCACACCAGTTTCAGATAGACACCACGGATGTCCCGATCCTCCACACTAGCCGTCCATCCTCTGGTCCCACGATCTAAATGTAAGTGCTCATCCATTTGTTTTTTCACCATGGTTTGCTGAGTCACTCAGTTGTTCATTGGTTTTGCGCCCTTTGTATCCATTTGTCGCTTCACACCCACAGGTTCTCCTCCTGTACCCCAGGGCTGCATGCTTTTCAGTTAGCCCCCCGCCCCCACGGCCCCCATCTGACAGCGCTGTCTATGTCCTTGAGCTGTTGTAGGAGCAAATCTTTGAAAACAACTTAAAGTGATGGGCACCCAACTTTATGTTCACATCCCACAACCCACTAAGGACTTACCCCTGAGGCAGGGGCATCCCGAGGCTGGGTGATACCCAGAGGGGAGACCGGGTGACACCCCACCGTGACATCATCGCGCATGCGCAGTCATCTTATTGGTGATGGATACCGGCAGAGAGAGGAGGGGACTTTTATCCGGCGGGATGAGGTATGCCGCAGCGTCCCCTCCTCTCTCCTGCCACTGTCGGGCTCTCAGTCCGTGACCGAGTGCCCGACTCTTCATAGTGGGTGACACCAAAATGAGTGACAGTCATTTTGGTTTCACCCCTCCAATGGCGGCACCCGGGTGTGGGCCACACCCCCTTGTGACGCCACTGCCCTGAGGTGACATGTCAGCAAACCCTGCTTCTGGGGTCCATCACATGCTACTGGGGGTCAGGTCAGTTTGCTACACAACTTCTTCAGAACTTCTAACAGAACAAGGTGACAGTACTCATCATCTTCTTCTTCTTTCTCCTATAGTGATATTAAGGCTAGCCATATGAGGTTGTAAAGGAAGTTGGCTCAGGGGAGGAGTAAACATAAATCCATTTTAAAGGGGTGGGCGTAACCGCATCTGTATGTGGCCTAGTTTATGCGTAGCTAGTATATGCATGCATATATCATTTATTAAAAGAAAATGCACGGGCTGAAATGTATACCTTTCCGGACCTGTTATAGAATAGCAAGAATTCAATAGCAACTTTATTCAAAAAGAAGAACATTTTTGAACACATTTTTGAAGAACATTTTCTATAAGCGAGTTAGCCCATTTTTCCTGTAAAAATTAGAGTTGGTTATTAAAGGCTTTTTTTGCTCTTTAATCATGCTATGAAATATCTTTAGTCTATTAGCCCAACTGTTCCTACCAAGACAAGAATATGAAAAACAACTGCGTTGCATAGCAAGTGAACAGCCTTAGTAACTTAGAGTTCTGATAAATTTCTTGTAGTCATTAGAATAAGAATGAAATAGTTGATGAATATAGCAAGCTGAGTTAATAGTTGTGTGTTTAATAGCTGCATTTAATTTGGCTAGCACTTTGTGAGGAGGTAAAACAAACAAAGTAACACTGTTCCTTGACCAGAGGTGACAGCTGAGGTGAGGGTTGCAAAGAAAAGAAAGTGACAGGTTAATGATTTATCTGTCAGTTGAATATCTATGTCAATACATGTGAAAGGCAAACTAGAGCCACTTCCAATAATCAAAAGGCTTTCTATTGGTATGTGTTCATTTTCTAGTTTTTTTTTATTTTTTTCTTAATGTTATTATGTTCCCCTCTAAACTATAAGTAGTGGAGGATTTAAATTATCATTTTAGAAAAAGTACATTAAATTTACATTTCAATTTAGAAATGTATTATTTGATCACGATGGTAGCATAACAAATGAATACTTGAGTTACCTTAGCATAACTTGTTTCTTAAAGCAGAACTATAGGATTTTTTTTGGTTAACCCTTGCAGTGGGGTTAAGTGCTTGTTTTGGTCTAGGGAGAAAAATAAGAAAATACACTCACCTGGTCTTCTGAGCAGGGCGGCTAGTCACAGTGCTTCCTGAAGCCTGCCTGCTCCTCCACTGAATCAATGGAATGCCCCTTGGCATCTTTGTGTCTTATACACTGTGTAAAGTCAGGAAATCACCAGCACTCAGTAGTAAAGATAAATATGTCCCTTTTATTGGACAGAAAGCGTCACAGACATCCAAATAAACCAACGTTTCGGGAACGCCTTGAGGAAGGGACCCTGCGCGGTCCCGAAACGTCGGTTTATTTGGATGTCTGTGACGCTTTCTGTCCAATAAAAGGGACATATTTATCTTTACTACTGAGTGCTGGTGATTTCCTGACTTTCCTGTGTTTGCACGGCGCCATCCGTGGTATCTCATCACTGCGAGCACCACTTTCTTATATCTGGCCGGGACTGCTGTGAGGAGTGCGGAGGGTCTCTCCATCTACTTACATTTATACACTGTGTATAGAACCGATGACTCACGGACCTTAGACCGCTGCAGCCGACGGGGAGAGACGTTCCAGGAACCGGTGTAAGAAGTGCACTTACTAAATCCTCTTCCCAATTGCAATCACTGACGGAACTACCAGGGTCGCAGCGGTCGCAATTGTGACCGGGCCCTGGCGTTCCGCCCGTTGGGGGGGGGGCCCAGTGAGGAAGAAGAAGGCCCCCCGAGATAGTGTCGCTCCTTCCCAGCCACTCTGCCACCCGCAGCGCACCTGTATGGGCGACTGTGCGGCAGGGCTGGAGAGGCTATGACTTGTCCAGCAGAATGTGCTGCAGGCACCGCCAGACAGCACATTCTGCTGTGTGGCAGAGGACCCTCTCCACTTAGCCCCGCCCCCTGGCCACCGAGACGCAGAAGAAGGTGCTGCAGAGAGGTAAGGTTAGTCTGCGCTGTGAAGGGGGGGAGGAAGCTGGTGGTATTCCGCATTGCTGATTTGTATTATAATGTATTGCTGGAACTTGTAGTCCTGCATAGCTGGTGCTATTCTGCCTTGCTGTATAATGATTATACAGTAAGGCAGAATTGCACCAACTATGCTGGACTACAAGTGCCAGCAATGCATTATATTTTAAGTAGGGAACACCAGTGCCAATACTGGGCATTTTTCACGAGTACTTAGTGTATACTTGCGAAAATGCCCCGATACTAAACACAGATACCAGTGTTCTGTTGAGAATTTGCCGACCTCAGCATCTGTGCTTGCGCACAGACCAGTATTATCGAGGAAACAGGCATTTATTTACAAAGTATTTTGTTTAAATCGTTAATTGTGACCATTAATAATATGCCGTCCATCATCTACTGCCATCCATCATTTACTGCCATGGATGGCATCATATTAACAATTAGCACATTACAAATGAATACTTTGTAAATAAATGCCGTTTTCCTCTCTAATCCCGTCTGTACGCAAGCGCAGATACTGGGTCAGCGTTCTGAACACCGGCACTAAAATTTTAAACAAGCAGCTGCCTGAGGTCCCGCGCTTGATGGAGACCTCGGTAGCCTTTCTGTTAACCATGCGGTGCCATGGCGGTGGGGGGGGGCTAGGGGGGCCCTTCATGGTTTCTTGCACTGGGGCCCTGAAGGTTCTAGTTACGCCTCTGCTCTCAATATAACATATTCATTCTAAAAATTTAAGGTAAGATAACAAAAAAGTCCCCCAAAAATATGCTGTAACCTGAAAAAGATCAATAAAGGCCCTGTGACAACTTTCCTGTTTTCAGTGGGTACATGGATTTGGGGCAAGCACTGACATTTGTCGTGTGGATTCACAATGAAATTCTAAACAGTGTCATAGACATTTTTTTGTGTGAATTCCCCCCCTGCAATCTCTTCATTGAAATCAACTAAAAGGAAGTTTTCTCTGGGGCTATATTACAATGTATCCTCTTGGTGTCCACTGATCTTCAGAAATACCTTGATGTGATACAGGGGCTGACTGGCAACTTTTAGCCCAGGGGGCAAGTACAACCCAGAGGCCCATGGTGCAGCAACTTGGCCCCCCTCCCGCTCTGCCTCTTCCCTGCCTTCTCCCCGCCCGTCTACCACTTTTGCCATCCATGTAACGGTAGTGTGAATAGTCGGGAGATGTGAGGACTCCTAGTAAGTCCATGGAAGGGACGACTGGCTGCAGTGATGGCGAACCTTTTTGAACCCGAGTGCCCAAACTGCGACGCAAAATCAATTTATTTATCTCAAAGTGACAGCGCTGAAAATAAGTTTGGTATTGCAGTTTGGGCGCTCAGGTTTAAAAAAACGTTAAACATCACTGCCTAACGGCCTTGTACGGCTCTCACGGGGGACCTGAACGTCCCGGATCGCCTCTGTAGTCGGGCCGGTCACAATCAGGCAGCGGCGGTGACCTCTAAACAGGCAGATTAGACGGCCGTTTGCGGGCCTCCCGGGGTCCCTGCGAGGAGGAAGCAGCCGCTTAACCTACCTGTTTATTGGCTGCCGCTGCCTAATTGTGACTGGTCCGGATCGCATACCAAGGCGATCCGGGTCAGTCGGATCTATTTCAATTGGTGGTCCCTGAACGCAGTGGTGAATTCTGGTTTGGGGCTGCCCTAGGCAAGGCAAAACACGGGCGCCCCCACCCCCACTAAATGTACCCCACCCCTTCCTGTTTAATACTTTTTGCGTGACCTGTCAGTCGCTGGATACAGTGCAAACACTGTATCCAGCTTTTGACATGTTCCGCTATTAGCATAGCAGGAAAGCTGTGGTCTCAGGGGGGCTTAGCAGGATTTGTGGTGAGCTCTGCGGGGTCTATGGTGGGCAGAGCCCACCACAGATCCTGCACAGGCCCGAGACCCTGCAAAGCCCCCCACAGATCCTGCACAGCCCCCTGGAGGCCCTGCAGTCTGCAGGGTCTCAGGGGGGCTGTGCAGGATTTGTAATGGGCTCTGCCCACCATGGGGCTGCAGAGCCCACACAGATCCTGCAAAGCCCCCATGAGACCCTGAAGTCTGCCAGATCTCAGAGGGGCTGTGCAGGATCTGTGGTGGGCTTTGCAGGAGGCAGAGCACCCTACGGATCCTGCAAAGCTCCCCACATATCCTGCAGAGACCCCCTGAGACCCTGCAGTCTGCCGGATCTCAGGGGGGCTGTGCAGGATCTGTGGGGGGCTTTGCAGGATCTGTGGGGGGTTTTGCAGGCTGCAAAGCCCCCACAGATCCTGCACAGCCCCCCTGAGATCTGGCAAAGCCCCCCACAGATCCTGCAGAGACCCCCTGAGACCCTGCAGTCTGCCAGATCTCAGGAGGGCTGTGCAGGATCAATGGGGGGCTTTGCAGCCTGCAAAGCCCACCACAGATCCTGCACATTGCTTATTATTTGTTTTGAATTTGCTTAGTCACAGTTTGTAGGGGGGGGGTGGGCTGAGCTGGTGAGAGAAGATCTTTAGTGTTTCTGCCGTGAACTGAGAAGTTGAATTGCTCCAAGGTGCCTGCGGCTACAGAGGTCAATTAGGATTTATTTACAAGTTCATTTACTGCTTGTTAAGAATGTTAACACTTCAATGTTCATAGCCTGCACAACTGCTCAACCCAGCGCCACCTTTAATGAAAATTGAGGCCCAGCAGGTAAACTGAGGCCCAGCTCTGGTTGCTGTCTAGAGTAGTTCTTTATGAATGGGACCAAGCTCAGCAATACTATTCACAATTACATCACTCTTAGAATTACCTCCCCGTAAAGGGAACCTGTGAGGAAAATGATTGTAGGTTGTAGGTTTGTTGACTTGCTTCTAAAAGGTACATTCTCCAGGTCTGTCCTAATCTAGTTTTCACTACGTTGTGAGTCACTGTACTGGAGCAAACATGCAGAACTGGTGATCCTGCTTCCAGAGGATGGATAGTTGGTCCATATTTATGGCAGCTCTCATATTTATCCCACATACTTTAAGCAAAGGAGGACTGAAGATCAACAACAAAAAAGTAATAACACCTTTTAACCTATTTGTTTATTCCCTTGGAAAATGACAGTAAATTTTTCACAGTTAATCCCAGCCATGCAGGTGTCAGATACAGCAAATGTATTGGCACACTAATAAAAAGACACGTACCGTCACACTGCTACTGTTCATGGAAATGTAAAGCCCCGTTTTGCAATATACATGCTATAAATATTTGAAAACACTGCTACATTTCTCATTTAGGCCCCGTTCACAGCAAGGCAGCATTGTTTTTTTGTGTTTATAAGCGTGGGTTCAGCGCTTTTTCTACAGCTCAAAAACGCCTAGTTGTGAACCAGGCCTTACAATCATTATATATATTTTTTTTCTTTGTGCATATCAATGTAAAACCTAATGATTATTGCAATTACAGAAACTTTAGAATGTAGTGCTTCCTAGAAATCTTTCTTCACTTTACATGTGCACCATCACCAATAATTAGAGGAGAGCGCACCTCATTTATGAGTTTCCTTTTCAGGAGAAGCTAATCATTTGCTTGATGGGTAAACTTCTAATGAGTTCCAACAGATCCACAATGTCTCCAGCTCTCCACACATTTAACAATAATGGCAAATCAGTGGGGATGGGCTCAGTTTCAGATCAAACCTAGTCTGAACCTGAGCTTCTATGGATGTAGAAGAAAACTCCTTCCAATGCCTCTCAATCAACTGTGGCCAGGGAATTTCCTGCCCGCAGCTGCAGATAAGCAAACAGGTGAGATGCTGTGATTTGATTGATCTTATATGACCAAGTGGCTAGGATTGGTTAATGACATTGACCTAATATGACCATGTGGCAATAAAAAGTCAATGATGTCAGCACAGGCATATTGCCCCTTTCTTTCTGCGCAGCAGCTGGGTGGGAAATGCCCCAGCTCACAGCTGATTGTGCAGGTGGTCTCATGTCCCTTTTTGGATTTGGAGGAGTTTAGCTTTGGACTGGGTCTGAACCTGAGCTCATCCATACAAATCAGTCAGAAGGAAAACACCTGCTTCAAATAGATATAAATGTTTAGATGTGAACAGAGAGACACATCATAGTATATCATTATTTAAACCAGCTTACAAACAAAAAGAGCACATACCAATGTACCCAGTCCACAGCTAAGCTCCTCTGAATCCAAAACTGGTGCTCCAAACAAGTAAGCAGTACTTGGCTGAACTTCAAGCAGTGTATTGACAGTTTTACACATACCTACAATCCTTAGCAGACTTCAGCATGTTTGAAAATTGATTAACTAATCACATTTAGCATTTAGAGACTTTGGTCCCCATTGGTCTTAATGAGGCATGTGCATGGGCATGGTGAGAAGCTGTCAGTGTCACATAACCCTCCCAAGTAGTAAAATAAATCACCAGCACACCGAAATAAAATCTTAAATGAGTGATCATTTTATTGATGTACACACATCTCCTCACAAAGCAAGGTTTAGGGGCCACTGAGGCATGCCTGATGAAGGGACCCTGAGTGGCCCCGAAACGTTGCTTTGTGACAAGATGTATGTACATCAATAAAATGACCACTCGCTGAAGATTTTACTTTGGTGTGCTGGTGATATATTTTACTACTTGGATTTGAAGTGGTGCCACCCACTATCACTGCAGCACCCACCTTAAAAGGGACATAGCAGTAAGGAGTGCGGTGGGGACCTCTTTGGAACATATCCCTCCCAAACACAATCAACTGCATCCAGGGTATTCCCTGACCCTTTGTTACATGCAACTGTGGGGTGGGGAATACCCCATCCTCAGCTCATTGGGCCGAGAGGGGGATATGTCACTGACAGTTTTGCACAGGCTCAGGTGAACTCAGTTTACACCAAGCCCACACCCACCCATAGTCTTAATGTGGAGATAAAAAAACATTATTTTAGTAATTTATGAATGTAATATTAAAATATCCCCTCTCTCCATTTTATATTTTGTTTGTATATTTTTATACAATAAGACATTTTGTGTGGGTTGGTACCTGAAAAGTCCAATATGAGTTTTTCGAGATTTGGTTATTAATGATTTTTGTGGATGTGGTATCCCCTTACTGTTATACAACAGGTTTAATGAACGATTTAAGGATCAGGATGGATCTGGATCTCTGTGTATTTTATACTGTTATTAAAAAATTATGGTTAAGGGTGGAGCACTTTAAAACATTTTGAAAAAATTAGAAGTAACAATAAATATAAGAAGCATAAAAAGTAAATATATGAAAGCGAGAATCCTTTGAAAATAAATAAAATTGTATGAGTATTGTTAGGGTGTTATGTTTGTGTGTGTTTACCTAGTGTGTAAAAAGGGCCTTAAGGTGCCCATACACCTTACGATTATCGGACGATTTTCGTATGCGATCGACTTTTCGTCCGATAATCGTATATGTGTGCATTGCAGTGTCCGACCGACATTACTGTACAATCGTACGACTTTTGGCGGTCAAGCATGTTTGAAAACTTTGCTCGACCGTACGATTGTCGTAAGGTTGCTGGTGTTTCCGTCCGTCAAAAGTCGTACGATCTACACTGCGCATGCGCGAACGAAAATACGACAAATCAATTACCGCATTTCATCCAGGTGCTTTTCGTTAATTACGGCTAAATTAATCTTGCAATCATCGGGGCAGGATGGGGCTGCCGTATGAAAATCGTACGACTATTCGATCATCGGACGAAACGTTTCGTCCGATAATCGTAAGGTGTATGGGCACCTTTAGGCCTGGTTCACACCTAGGCGTATTGCATATGACCGTCGCGTGTTTTTTTACCGCGATTCGCGGTAAAAAAGTTGCGCGACAAACGCGCGTTTCCGAAGGCTACTTGGCTGTATCCCAATGGAAACGCGCAACAAAACGGCCCAAAGTAGTACATGTACCTTTTCAGGCGTGGGCCGTTTTGTAGCGCGTTAGGGACGGGCGGAAATACGCCAAGGTGGGAACGAGACCATTGAATACAATGGGATTTATATTTTTGAGCGTTTTGTAGAGCGTTTGTCGAGCGTAGAACGCGCTACAAAACGTTCAGGTGTGAACGAGGGCTTAGAGTTTCTAGTTGGATCATACCCGCACAGACTTTTATCTTCTCTGAACGCAGGTGCAAGCCAAGTTTAAAGTGACACTTAACTCAGGAGTTAAATCTTAATAATACATTAAAATACCTTAATTATTAACAACAATGTATCTTATTTGTGTATCATCTCTGAATTGGTACTGACATTGTCCTTCCTTCTGCAGGGTGGTTACTTTTGTTCCCCATGGTCTCTGTGTGTGTTGTAAAGTAATCACCGCTCCAAGCTCACTCCTGTGATGGACTACAAACTCAATACAAATTAGTAAGCTAACCCTGAGATTGCCGGTCCATCACAGGAGTGAACTTGGAGTGGTGGCTACGTTACAACACACACAGGGATCATGGGGAAGAAAAGTAGCCACCCTCCAGAAGGACAGTGTCAGCCAGGGTGCTCCTCCCACCGAACCAGCGCTGACTCGCCGCTGCTCTCCCGATGGTAAGTGAAAAAAACAAACAAACCATGCCCTGTTTTTACAGGGGGTCAGGGTCGGGGAGGGAGGCGCAAAAAGGCACCTTGCCCTGGTGTCAGCACCAATTCAGAGATGATTTGAGGATCTACAGCTGAGTAATATACAAATAAGATACATTTTGGTTAATAGTTAAGGTACCTGAATGCATTTTGTAGATTTAACTGCTGAGTTTGGTGTCACTGAGGGTGAAACCACTGACAAATCATTACAGGCATTTCTACACACATAGAGATGTCAGGTGTTGACACCCCCGATGTGAACGTGGCCCGAAATTGTTTCTTCGTAGAATGTTGACACTTGTTACGATTCTATTCTACGATGTATTTGCACAGTGCTGATGCAGCCATGAGAAAGCCTATGGAGACAAACAAGGTGACTTCCCCTCCGCACAGAGTGACAGACAGCATCACCGGGGGCGTGCCAGCAGCCACAGCTTCCCTGCGTGCACTCCTGCCGGAGGAGAGACGCTCGGAAAAGCACAACACACTAATAGAGCAAACAGCGATCGTTAACAAGGAGCAGGGCCATTCTCATCCTTACAACATTGGCTTTTCTCTCCCTCCGCCATCCACGGACGGGCAGCCCGTGCTAGGATATCATCAGTGACACCTCGTTTTCACTATTGGATTATCATCTACAGTAGGAACAGCGTTTTGTGGCAGATGATGAATTTCTCTACAAGGTCAACGCCGGCTTCCCTGCGCTCAGGATCGAGGGTAAGAGGGATGCTCTGAATGCCTTTAATAATGACAGGCTGATAAGATCTAATAGGTATTTACAGCAAGCGGCAACAAAACATCACCTACGTATAATTGTTGCCTTGAACATTTGATCGCACATCTCGACTCCTGGGGATTAAACAGCAACACATGTTAGCGAGCATACCGAGCTCATAATTATATAGCAGTAATGACCTTTGCTGGCTCCAATCTGGATCCATCACTATGCAGGTATTGCTCTTCTGTCGAGTATTCCATCCTATGATGTATTAATGAAGTGAGCCGGGCAGAGGTACAAGTGGGATGGATACAGGTGTACATTGTAGTCTGATGATGCATTGCTTTTGTGCAGTATTGTCTGCAGTGTGGATGTGCTTGGGAATGCTAATGGCTAGTGACAGAGGGTCCATGTACACTGGGAGTTGCATAGAGTCATCAGACAGGTTTTTGCTGCTGCTGCTGCATAGTACATCCTTCCCCTTGCACTGTGCTTTATCAATATATAAAAATACATTCCTCATTAGTATTCTCCTATGGCCCAGATGCAACTAGGGAGCCAGCTAGATGATGCCGCCTATCCAGAGAGCTTAGCGTTTACTAGGTAACATTCATTCTCTATGGACCTGACTGACAAATACAGGGAGTCGGTCTATCTAGCTAGGGATGTAGCCAGCTCAGTGGGATCGCCTGCTGTGTAGACAGAGCAAAGGATTTCTGGCCATCGCAAATCTTTAGATCAGCGTAGGAATTCAGCGTTCATCTGTGTGTGTGAGTTTTGCTCATTGGAGCATGGGGAAAAAAAAAAGTTTGCTATGTATTGCTGCTTTTGGTTTACATCATGTTCATGTATTGCATGCTACTGATTATTTATGTTGCTTGTTTTGTAATTCAAATACACATGCCGGATAAATATATTGTAGGCTCATTTCACATCAGGATCAGGCCTCATTCACGCAAGGAAAAGAGGACCGGCTGCGGATTCTTGCTGTATAGTTGTGGCTGCTCAGCTCATACAAAGTAATGGCAGGCTGACAGCGGATGCAGCTGTCTGCAGGTGTTCAGATGTATCCTCACATGGAACAATTACCTGAGGTTAGGGACAGATGATCGTCCCCGGACTCAAACAATCCCTAACTGCAAGTAATCGGTCCATGTTCAATTACATGTGAGCTGTGGCTGCTCAGTCCATAAAAGGTAATGACAGGCTGACAGCGGCCACAGCTGTCTGCAGGTGTCCGGATGTATTCGCAAGTGGAAAGATTACCTGAGGTTAGGGACAGATGATCGTCCCCGAACTCAAACAGTCCCTAACTGCAAGTAATCAGTGCATGTGCAATTACATCTGAACATATAATCTGTGGCTGCTCAGTCCATGCAAAGTAATAACAGGATGACAGTGGCCGCAGCTGTCTGCAGGTGTTCGGATGTATTTGCACGTGGATGGATTACCTGAGGTTAGGGGCAGATGACTGCACCTGGACTTAAGTAGTCCCTAACTGCAAGTAATCAGTCCATGTGCAATTACATCTGAGTTGCGGCCACTCTCAGTCTGGCATTGTTTTGTACAGTCTGAGTGGCCACATCTGTCCAGAGTCATTGCACTCCTGACTGTTGAATGCCAAGCAAGTCTGTGGTTTGCCCGATGAAGGGACCCCACGTGGCCCCCGAAACATTGTTTGCTCTGTCATAACATGAACATGTGTCAATAAAAGACATATTGGTATCAAAGTTGGAGTGTCTGTGACTCTTCTTTTCACTTGCAAAAACTGGGGCAAGAATGCTCAGATTATTGCCACAGGGATCCACAGCCAGACCCCTGATCCCCTTGTAAATGAGGCCTTAAGGTGCCCACACATCTTACAATTATCTGCAGATTTTCTGTGGTCAGATGGAAAAAGTGCAACAGATTAGCCCAGGTGGAGATTACTCCATCCACACAGTTTAGCATAGATGGAGGAATCTGTTGCACCTTTTCCATCTGACCACAGAAAATCTGCAGATAAATTGTAAGGTGTGTGGGCACCTTTAGGCCCGGTTCACATATAGCGAATTGTCGCGCGATTTCCGCCGCGATATCGCGCATTTTTGCCGCGCGATATCGCGAGAAGTCGCCGGCCAATGTTATTCAATGGAGCTGTCTTAACTCCATGTCGCGCGTCGCTCGTCGCGGTCGCAAGTCGCTTCTACCGGACCCTTTTTTCGGCGGATTTTGCGCGATTTTACTTTTTTTCTATGGAGCCCGACGGGGAAGGTCGCGCTACCGTCGCTGGATCGTCGCCCCGAAAGTCGCGCTATCCCGGCCGTGCGGATCCGCTGCAAAAGGTATGTCGCTATATGTGAACGGGGCCTTAGGGTACTAAGTGACAGTTATTTTCAGCCCAATGAGATTTGAAATTGGCAGTCACATGGCTAGAAAAAGGATGATTTGGAAGCTGAAAATAACTGTCATTGTTTTTCCATGAACTGAGCCTTATATACTATAATACTGCACAGATTATATAATTTACCTTAGGCCTTTAATGATATGACAACGTATACCTTCACGTTTGATTTCTTCTTGCAGGGACAGTTTATGTCAAAGCAAAATCTTAATGGTAGTAGCAGTCTTGCTCCACATCCAATCGTATTTCTGGAAGGAGTCAGTGAGACAAGGAGTATCAAATAATTAATATAAGGATATCAAATAGGAAGTTTAATCTGTGTGTCTGAACTTTTCCATTCTTGATTAGCTTCTGACCGACACTGCTGAAAAATAAGAAACCCTTGTCTGAGGGACCCTTTAGTGTGTTTACTGCTCTTTTCTAAATACACTGCAGTATGAATACCGCGCATACCAAAATGTTGCATCATAAGGCCTCATGCAAACAGGCATACATTATTATTATTATTACATAGTATTTATATAGCGCCAACAGTTTGCGCAGCGCTTTACAATGTAAGGAAGACATTACAATTACAATACAATTCAAGACAGGATGGTAAGGAGGGCCCTGCCCCTGAGGGCTTACAATCTGAAAGAGGAGGGTGAAATGATACATGAGGAGGCAGCTGTGAGGGGATGAATTATTTGAGAATGTGATGGTTCAGTGGTTAGGTTGAGGTGGGATAGGCTTCCCTGAAGAGATGAGTCTTTAGGGACTGCCTAAAGACAGTCAGGGTGGGAGATAGACGGACAGGTTGGGGTAAAGAGTTCCAGAGGATGGGAGAGACTCTAGAGAAGTCCTGGAGGCGAGTATGGGAGGAGTTGACTAGGGAGCTGCAAAGCAGGAGGTCTAGGGAAGAGCTGAGTGGACGGTTAGGGTGATATTTTGAGACAAGGTCTGAGATATATCCGGGGGCAGAGTTGTGGATGGCTTTATAAGTGACTGTTAATATTTCGAATTTTATCCTCTGGGCGAGTGAAGCCAGTGCAGGGATTGGCAGAGGGGGGTTGCAGACACAGAGCGGTTGGTCAAGTGGATGAGTCTGGCAGCTGCATTCATGATAGACTGAAGGGGGGATATCCTGTGCAGTGGAAGGCCAATGAGGAGGGAGTTACAATAGTCAAGACGAGAGATAACAAGGGAGTGGATGAGTAATTTTGCAGTTTCTTTGGTGAGGAAGGGGTGTATTTTGGAGATGTCACGAAGGTGAAGGCGGAATTGGATAGTGATTGGATGTGGGGAAGAAAGGTGAGGTCCGAGTCAAGGATGACATACATGCATCCAAATGTTTCTAAATGCATCTGGAAGTATGTAATGCCTTTCTTTGGCTACATGCACATCTAGACATTCAGCAGATGTAATTGCAGGTAAGCCAATATTTAAATGATGGGGAACTTGATCTGGGCAGTAAGACCCCATTCACACTGAGCTTTCAGGGCTGATTTGAGCTGAATGACATTGAGCTACAGTGCACATATTGTCACGCTAAGTAGCGCTACTTTTGGCATGGACTTCCTAGATGCTACATTGGGCTGTATCCAATCAAAAGCGGTCTTGATGTGACATAATTCCTCTTCCTGTTTCCTGCTTATGTTCCTGCTTATATTTCTGTGTAAAAATGACACTTCTGTAGCACGACATCGAGCTACACCATTGAAGTCTATTCGGCCAAATTGCACAAAATTCTCAAAAAAATAAGTCATGTTCAAGGGACAAGCTACAGGCGACATTGAGATGTGAACAGCTCCATTGAAATGCATTAGACGAGCTACATTGAGTTACATTGAGCTGATGTTTGAGCGTATTTTGAGTTGAAATCACGCTACAAATCGCTCAGTGTGATCAGGGTCTAAAGGTGCCCCTACACTGTACGAGAATCGCGGGAAATCCCGCGATCGTACGAGAATCGTGCAGTGTGAATGAAGGCGTGCGACCGTTTCTACTGTACGGTCGCACGTCTTTTGTCTAAGGAGCATGCTAGAAAACCAGCCGAAAATCTTTAGATTTTCGGCTGGTTTGAATGATGCTCGGGAGACAAATGCCGAACAGGCCGGTGTGCGCACGCGCACACTGCCCGTTCAGCATTGCGATCATCGCAAGTACGATCTGTCTGTCCAAGATGGGCAGATCGTACGTTTTTAAATTACTTTACAACCATCGCAAGACCAAGGTCTTGCGATGGTTGTAAAGTGAATGGGCAAACGTGTGAACGAAAAAAACCGTGGAAAGCTTGCAGCTGAATATGCTGCATGAGCTTCTTTGCCGCAATTGCCGTGCATGCAGCAGCTCACTCCGGTTTGTTTTAGAAATGCCCTCTAAATTCATATAAACACATGTTATTAAATGCCAGTGTGAATAAGGATTCAGAGTCTGGCACAATATAATAAATCAGCACCTCTGCCATGCCCCCTATACCCTGAGGTACTGGGCGTTCAATTCTGGCAGATGAATGGAGCAGTAAGTATGTGCTCCTGGTGGGTCTGTCATTAAAGTGACATTAAACCCTCAGGTTTTTTAACATAAAACAATACTGTAATGTGCGCCTTACTGTAATCCATGGTAGTTTCCCTTCTCTTTGCTGCTCTTCCTTTTAAATCTGTATCTCTTCTCATGCTCTGCAGAACTTCTGTTTTGCAGCAGACTGCCTTGTCTCAGGAATGGATACATGGTGTCTGTGTATAGGTTTGTATAGGTTTGTAACCTGAGCCAGGACTACAGGAAGAGGCCCTGAGCTGAAAAGGGAAGTTCTCCCCCGGCATGAGAAGACATGAGGATTTAAAAGGAAGAGCAGCAAAGAGAAGGGAAACAACCATGGATTACATTAAGGCACACATTACTGTATTGGTTTATGTTAAAAAGTCTGAGGGTTTAATGTCACTTTAAATTTAACCTGCTGTGCTTTAGCGTGCACCTGACAGGTAAATTTTTCATGTTAAGAGCATGCTATGGGGTTCATCCATATAAGTCTGTCTAGTGTATAGCAGGGGGATGACGTTATTCTGTCTAGTGTATAGCAGGGGGATGCCCGGAATTCGGTATCGGCGAGTACCAGAAAAAATATCGGTACTCGATACTGAAAAACCAGTATCGGTGCATCCCTAGTTCCTACAGATAAAAGACAACAGCAGGACAAAGACAACAAATGTGTATCATCCCTATATAATTATACATCATACAATGTTGCGTCGTGCCCGTTGCCTCTGGCAGGCCGCGGATGCGCACATTGTTCCTCCTGTTCCTGTCTTCTGCGTCGTCCATGTGCGTCCAGATAGCTTGCAGCATCTTATGCTGTGTCACAGCAGTAGCTTGTAGAGCCGTGATGGCTGTGCGGTGTGCGTCCACGTGGAGATCCACTGTGTCCAGTCGGCCATGGACCCCTTTAATCGCTTCATGGAGGCCCGCTACATCTGCTCTATGCACGTGCTCAAAGCGGGCAAACAGCGCGTCCATGTCCCTCTTAGAGGGGAAGTGGTCCAGCAGGTCCTGCATGTCACCAGGGGAGCCACCTGGGACCGAGTCTTCATCAGATGTGGCCTCTCGATCGGCCAGGATGGGCGAGAGATCGGCCGGCTGTGAGGTATGTGAGTCTGGGGAGGCCGGGGAGTCCCCACGCACCTCTGCCATGCGGCCTGCAGAGCCGGCCGCTCGCGTGATTACCGGAGCCGCAAAGAAGCTGTTAATCGCGGCTCTCGGGTTCCGCGAGCGGTCCGGTTTGGAGCCCTGGGACTTCTTACCCCGTTTGGATCCCATTGTGGGTAGCAGGACGGCTGGTAGTGGCACTTTTTCAGACGATGCCCGGTTCACAGCAGCGGAGCTAAGGACAGACACGTCCAGCCGTGGCCATTGGCAAGCTCCGCCCCCGTTTAATAAATGTTTCATAACTAATGTAGGGGAACATTTTCAAAATTTTTGGTAATTTTTCCTTACTATAGTAAAAAAATAAACCCCCCAGTAGTGATTAAATACCACCAAAAGAAAGCTCTATGTGTCCCCAAAAAATGGTATAAAATTCATTTCAGTACAGCGTTGCATGACGGAATAAACGTCAGTCAAAGTACTGCAGCGCTGAATACTGAAAAATGGCCTGGCCAGGAAGGGGGTTTAACACCATCAAGTGGTTGAAGTGAGTCTAAACTAGAAGTGCACCGAAATTGAATTTTCAGATCGAAAACAAAAATAACAAATTTGTCAGACCGTAATTGAAACCAAAAATGTTTGTCCATTCATAAACTGTGGCTATAGAGTTACTGTGTCCACAATCATGAATGAACATAAAGTGATGTATAGCACTTCCTGTTCATTCATAATTGGGGACACAGTAAACATACTATGTCCACAATTACTTACAAGCACTCAGCGATCAGCTGATCGTTGAGTGCTTGTATCCGCTCTCCATCCTCACTCCTTTGGCTGTCACAGGAGGCTGAGCGGGCAGTGCGGACAGGAGAGCTCAGTCTCCTCTGACATAGCTGGCAGCTGACTCCTCCACCGCACCGCCGGCTCAGCATCCTGTGACAGCTGGCAGCTGTCCCCTCCCCGCTCTCCATCCTGATCTGCCTGTCACAGGATGCCGAGTGGATGGTGCGTGGGAGAAGAGCTCAGCCACCTGTGACACCCTTGACAGTGCTCTCCTCCCTTGCACCATTCGGCCCAACTCCTGAAGGTTTCTCTCCTCCATGCTAGACGCTGCTCTGTGTGCGACAGTGCCCAGCAGGGAGGAGAGAAACTATGGATGCACAGCAATTTCGGCCAAAAAATGGTACTTGCCCAAAGTACCATTTTTGGCCGATATGTTTCGGTGGCCGAAATTTCAGTGCATCCATAGTCTGAACCCAAATAAAGAAAAAAATTAGATTACATATCTTTATTGTTGTTTAGCTGTGTCCCTGCTAATGACAGCTTCCGACAGAACATCCTTAAAAATGCATGTGAAATCTGCACATCTGCAACTTCCTTTATGACAGTTGCTTCTTCACTCTACATCAGGGGTGGGCAAACTTTGGCCCTCCTGCTGTGGTGAAACTGCAAATCCCATGAAGCATCTGTCTCTGGGAGTCATGCCTGTGGATGTGAGAATCTTGCAATGCCTCATGAAACTTGTGGTTTCACAACAGCTGGAGGGCCGGAGTTTGCTCAACATGGTCCCACAGTATGTGGAAACGTAGCAACCTTCCCATGTTCGCTCTTGATAAAGTCTACAGCAGTATGTGTTGACGCATTCATCAGCACTTAAAACAACAGAAAAAACTCCCATTCTTAAAAAAGTCCACCCACACCGCACTGCGTTAAATGCTGGTCCTCGGCGTCACTCGCTTGTGGGATGCCCATCCCAAGGGGGGTGCATGCACAGTTTATTCAGCAGGTGCAAAGATAGTAGCTTGATCGGAACAGTGCATGTGACTACAATCTACGTACACTGCTTGAACCCAGGGGCAGGAAAAAGGGAACGGAGCCTTCATTGGGGGTGAGCAGAGGTGAAAATGTATTGCACATAAAAACCATATGTGAAAATTTTTGGCACAGTTTTAGACATGTCATTGTATACTGGAGTGAGACATTGATTTAAAGTGGAAGTGTCCTTCTCCAGGCTTGTGCAATGCATCTTCTGTCTGACACTCGGTCCCCATGCATCTAAAAGGTGGCCATGCACAGTGGGTGCTGCTGTCAGCACCCTTTCGGCTGGCATCCCTCTAACAGCTGATCGGAGGAGCTGGTTGGAAAATCTTCAAACTAACAGAGCGGGCAGCCAATGAGCTGCCGGTGGCCGCTGTCAGAGTACAATGAAGAAAGCAGGAGATTCCTCGATCAATCCTCGTAAGTGTTCACGGAGGAATCTGTAATATTTTCTTTGTCCAGGCCGCAGGTTGAACAAATAAAATATTACAGTGTATGGCCAGTTTTAGAGATACTGTGAATGAACTGGGAGAGTACATTGCATGACCCATGCATGCAGGAGGTGAAAGAGGGAGATTTTTTTTGGCAAAAGAAACTTGGCATGTCCCAGCATTTTTTTCTTTTTTTTCACTTTAGGCACCCGATTGCCTAAGCACTACAATGCTCAACAGGAGGAATCCCATTGTTTTCAATGGCCCCTGTTCACCTCTGAGCATTCTGTCCATTGTAGTAAAATGCCAGTTGCTAAAAAAAGTTTATGAGCTTCTTTTGAAGCAGATTTGAACGTTTTCGACCCAATGGACTACAATAGGAACGCCTGAAAATTGAGTAAAACATGTTTAAAACTGCATCATTTTTTTGCGTAGTTACTAGCTCTGCATTGTCTAAAAATAAATGATCGTGTCTGAAAGGCTTGCAAAAATGCCTGTACAAATGCTCATAAAAATACCAGTAAAATCCCTCAAAGACTCTCAGATTAAGTGTAAATGGGGTCTTAGCGAGAATTTCAAACGTTTGTTGTACGATTTACTAATTTACCTGTTTATACATTTGTTATGTATTAGTGAATTATTTATATAAGGTATTGATTTTGCTATTGATGGTGTAGCAGTGAACTTTCTGGTAGCTTTTGACACTGAACGGAAAAAGGAAAAAAAGGAAAGGAGCGCAACTAACTGGCGCAGACTGTGTGGTTGGAGATTATCCTTAATCTCAATCCACACAGTCTGCACCAGTTAGTTGCGCTCCTTTCCTTTTTCCGTTCAGTATCATACAGTTAGACACCCCGGTCTAATACCATAAGGAGCCGCAGAATGGCCACGACACACCACACACACCCCTAGGAGTGCGCTAACCAATCAGTCTTCGCTTTCTAACTAGTAGCTTCTGACAACTGTTTTGACAGTATGCTTAGCACAGCCTTGCAACATCAGTTGCTTAGCAACCAGGATCTTTAAGTCCGCCGTGTTAGGAGCTCATGCAGGACCTGGATTAGTTCAATTTTGACTGCTCCAGGCAACCATAGGGAGGCATTGACAAAAAATAATTGTATGGGGGTTTTCTTTGCTGTTATGAGATTATTAATACAAAATGCTAAACTGAAATGTTTGATGCACTCACTTATATTCATACTATTGCCTTAGATTTGAGGTCTGATTAGGGAAACCCACTTTTTAGTTGCATCATCCATAAAATTGTCTTAAAGTGGGACTACCCCCTCACTGCAAAGGTTAAGTGCTCATTTTTGTCTAGGTGACCTGCTCCTCTGAACTGGTTTGCTGTTAGGCCGTCCCTGGAGCCTCTCTCCTCCACTGCTGCAGAGGTCTAAGGTCATCACATATTATACACAGCGTATAGCACATGAGGATGCCGAAGGACATACCAACGCTGCAGTGGAGCAGGAGACAGGCTTCAGGAAGCGCTGTAACAGTCAACTGGCTCAGAGGTTCAGGTGAGTGTGGGGGTAGCTCTACTGCAAGGGTTAATAAAAAGTTCTTATTTAAGTAGGTTACACATGGAGAAAATTTCACTGCGTTGGTGACCCTATTTCATCATTGGATCGACTTTTACCGAAGGAACATGTTGGATAATCTTTGTACGACAGTTGCTGTCAGGGTACAATGCTCACTCAATACGGAAGATTCGTCCAGCGTGGATGGAGGAATCTCTTATATTTTCTTCACTCAGCCCATAGGTTGAATGAAGGAAACATAAGCATGTATGCCTGACTTTATACTGCTTCAATACGTGGTTAAGGTGTGTAGTCTCCTAACTTTTTACTTACTAGGCATTGGCAGAACATTTGCATGCAGTAACAGTTTTTGATAATATGTGTAGGTGTAGTTTTGACCAGCCAGTCTGGTTTTTGGTACTCTATGGCCTGATTTTGGTACTCTATGGCCTGATTTTGGTACTCTTTGGCTGGATTTTGGTACTCTGTGGCTGGATTTTGGTACTCTATGGCCGGATTTTGGTACTCTGTGGCCGGATTTTGGTACTCTATGGCCTGATTTTGGTACTCTATGGCCGGATTTTGGTACTCTCTATAGAAAGCTGAACTGTGTTTTTGTATTTTTTTTTATTTTTATGAATAGAGTTTCCGCCTCTCACTCATGACTTTACAAGCACAGCACACCAGACATGCAGAATGGTTTCCCAATGTCAACTCTCACAGCCCTCTGCCATTTTAATTGCAGCCTTCTTACCCCACAGAACTGGTGGGTGCTTTCAGAGGGGTACCTCAAAATGCATCATTGCCCATATTTGCAAAAGCACCAAAGATGGATTCCCAGTCAGTGATGTGACAAGGAATTACAGGCTTCAAAATATACCGATTTTTTTATGACTTTTTTTCAGTCAGCAGGCTCATTACAGTTCAGGAAACTTTCCTTTCTGTTGTGGTTTGTACAGTCGAAAAGTAGTTCCGCATATAACGTAGAGCCCCGATAGTTTTTAATAAGTAGATTAAAGAGACAGAGATTGTACAAAAGGCTGTCATCCTTCATGTGTGTCTATGGATCTAAATATATTTAAATATGGCCTTGGCGATGTCCACTAGTCATACTGGCAGCTTATTTAAGTGTATCTGCTACTGGCAAAATGTAACCATCAAAAGCATCTCTTGTTTGGCAAGGTCCTAATATATTATATGCTTCTCTTTTTTGATATGTATCTGTCTTTTGGCCCATTGATACAGATTTATTGTGGGAGCAGCAAGAAGGGGCAGCCAGTGAAAATAGTTGGGGTGGTATTACCCTGTGTTGAAGCCAATGTAACAAAATAAGAGAGAAGTTGAGTCTTCTGCAACATTTATTATCTATATGGCAGCATTACAGCTGTGTTCTGATAGCAGTGAAGGTTCTCTACAAATCTCAGACCCTTGTATACTGAAAAAAGCTCTCATCAGCTTCCTTTATATCAAAGAAATCTAAATGATCAAAAAAATTTTCAGTGCTATGAATCAGGTACGCTAAGGACATCCAAACGGCGCTATCGGCTTCTTGACACCATAGACTTCAATGGAAATACGCAAAAACATGTGTTTGCTGCATTTTTGCGTGTTTAGACGTGTTTGCCCGTTTACATCAATGTGTTACAATCTGCTCACAAAAAGGCACGTCTTAATGTATGCTGATAATCATTGCGTAAAAATGTGCTACACAAAATGTGCTGAAAAGGTGCATATTTGATATCACTCAGGAGTGAATGAGGGGTAAATCAAACCTATGCCCCCGTTCACACCTAGGCGTTTTGTTGTGTGACAAAACGTCTTAAAGGATTACTAAGGTCTCTGCGTTTTTTCCTTAATACATTCTGTGCATTAAGGTAAAAAATGCCCAGTAGCTTTCTGTGTCCCCCCCAAACGTACCTGTCAGCACCGCTTGTCACTGCCGCCGCTCCCCGAAGAAATCCTCCGTCCTGAACTTCCTGGTTGTGGGGGAGGAGATTGAGGGCAGAGGAGCCATAGGCTCCTCCTGCCGTCAATCAACCTGTTAGAAAGGAGGGGCGTGGCCTGCCGCAGGGCGGTGTGTGTCTATGGACTCACCATACTGCTGTGTGGGTACCTACCAATAAATAAATTACAAAAAATGCAAGTAGTGACAGCTCCGGCAGGGAGCGATACAACGCACACTGGCGGAGCTGCCACAACACACTAGCCCGTCTGTAAAATACAGCATTTTAGCAGACAGGTGGAAAGGATCCCAAGGGACAGATTTATTAAGCAGTGAATGAGACATTTACCAAACATTCACTGCGGGTGAATTCATTGTGACTTGAAACACATTGCACCAGGAGGATTCACATGTAGTGAATGTTTGTTGAATATCACATTCATTCCTTTTACATATACCCCCAACCGTTTTAAACAAGGGCTAGAAGAGGATGACAGTAACCTACTATGCATATCTTTGCTACACAGTTGGATATAGCTCCCAGCTCGCTCCTGTGATGGACTACAATCTCACATTTAGTTTACTAATTTGTATTGAGATTGTAGTCCATCACGGGAGCGAGGCTTGGAGCGGTGACTACTTTACAACACACACAGGGACCATGGAGAACAAAAGTAGTCACCCTTCACAAGGAAGGACAGTGTCAGCACCAATTCAGAGATGATTAGAGGATCTACAAATGAAATACATTTTTGCTAATATTTAAGGAACGCATTGAATGCATTTTTAAGATTTAAAGGATAATTAAACCCTCGGGGGCTAGAAAGCAGTAGTTATTTGCAAAAAGCTTAGAAAAAAAAAGTTATAAAAAAGGTTAAAATGTACCTGTGTCTCCTCCGCACGCTCCCATCTGAAGATCTGAAAAATCTTGGGCGGCCACAAAGGATGATGGGGTGCGGCGCATGTGCAGTACAGTTCTTCGGCCGGGAGACGAGGGGAGACATAGGGTAAGTCAATGCACACAGCCTGGCAGGGTGGGACACAGACGACAAAGGAGTCAGCGCTGAATCAGAGACCGGCAACAGTGCTGGAGGGACTGCTGAAAACTACAGGAAAGAAGATGATCGAATCAAGAGGCATCATTTAAGGTAAGTCCTTACACTAGCATGGGGGGGGGGGCAAATTTTACATTAATGTCACTTTAACTCCTGAGTATAGTGTGACTTTAATTGCATTTATATCATCCTGTAACTCACTATGTGGTTAACTGTTTTCTGCTCATAAGTAAATTCATATACAGTAAAAACGTGTCACTTTTTCAATTTCTGTGATTGAATATTGTCATTGCCTTCGTAAGGTTTGGTTTTATTGCACGAACATAGTTGTGTACTGCAACAACATTTTTCTTGTACAAGGTAAAATACCGTAGTGCTTTCATGTATCTACACTGTAAGAAAAATCCTTTTGAGGTTGGGCTGTCACATTGGATGTATCTGGTTCAGTAGAAACCTAAAGGTATTGACTGCAGAGAACCAAGAAGCTGTAGGAAGGCCGTGGGAATTTGCAGCTTTAATTGAGTCTAGAAAAGCATTTGAAAAATGAGGGGAGAAAACGTCTGACATCCAAGCTAGTGATTGCTCACAGAAATATCTTCAGTAAGGGCTTATGGGGTGTTGGATGTGATTGACACAGGCGATTCATCAATTGCTGTGCCTGTCCTTGTAGATGAATGGGTATTAAAACACAGGAATTTTGCAAACATCTTTCTAAGCCACCTCGGATGGTAACTGGGTAGATTAAATGGGTTTAAAATATGGATCTTTTTACCGTGAAGTAAGCACCGTGACATGGGCATTCTAAAAAGCACCCGTACAGAAACAAAATGTGTAAACAATTGATTACATGAAAAACTAAACTAAGACAAAAAAAAAGATAAAATATTAGTCAACTGAAAATAAACACTGGAGGATGAATAGGCAAAGAAATGGCCAATGAGCCTCACAATGTTATTTTATACACTGAGTGGCCAGATTATTATGACCACCTGACGTTTGTAGGCAAATTAGCTATAATTAGCTATAATTTCACGCTGAAGTTGCTAGAGCAGTGGTGGCAAACCTTTGCACTCCAGCTGTGCCAAAACTACAAATCCCAAGATGCATCTGCCTCTGGGAGTTATGTCTGTGGCTGTCAGAGCCTTGTAATGCCTCATGGGACTTGTAGTTCCAAAACAGCTGGAGTGCCAAGGTTCGCCATCACTGTGCTAGAGGGTCAGACCATTATAAATAGGGAAGCAGGTTGTTTACCACGACAGTAGAAGTTATTTTTTCGGGTAAGATATGGGTAAACAACGCGATTTAACAGCCTTTGAACGTGGGATGATTGTTGGCGCTCGGAGCCATGGAGCGAGTATCAGCAAAACAGCAGAATTTGTTAAATGTTCAAGAGCAGCTGTTGTTAAAGTGTTTAAAGACTGGACTGTCAGCCGAAAATCTGGGTCTGACCGTGCGAATTGTGGCCGTCAGCGACCAGTCAATGTTAGGGCAGAACGGAGAGTTGCAAGACTGGTACAAGACAACAGAAGGGCAACAGTGCAGTGTCAGATTCCTCGCATCACCTTTCAACATCTCGTGGAGTCACTAGGCGGCCCAACGAAGTCATCTCGTGGAGTCATCTCGTGGCCCAACGAAGTACTGATGGGGAGGTCATAATAATCTGGCCACTCAGTGTATATAAAGTGAGTCATGTTATATTATTTATGTGTTTATTTGAGCTGTACCCATTTCTCATTGGTAGCTACAATTAAAAAGTAAGAGTCCTAGTTATTATACCGCCCAAAAAATAATAAAATGCAGGCTGCACATTTTTAAATCAGAACTCTGGGCAAATCAAATCCTAACCTTTGCAGTAGGACTACCCCCACACTGCAAGGGTTAAATGCTCATTTTAGTTAGCTAAAATAACATAGTTAGACTAACAAAACCATGACTGCTCCTCCAGCCTGTATCCTCCTCTGCTCCAGTGATGTGTCCTCATATTCTCTACACTTTATAGTGCATGATGACTCACAGGAACTTAGACCACTGGAGTGGAGGTGGGGGGGGGGGGGGGGGGGGGGGCAGAGGCTCCAGGGACCAGTCTAAGAGCAAGGCGGGATCATAGTTCCGGTGAGTATAACTTTGTTATTTTAGCTCCGTACACACAACAAGCACTTAAAGAAAATCTCCAGGAAAGCTTTTTATTAACCCTTGCAGTGGGGCTGCCCCTGCACTGCAAGGGTTAAATGCTCATTTGTGTCTTTTTACACAATAAGAACACAGCCCCTTTTCCTACATTAAAGTAGCCCAGCACAGCAGACATACAGTAAGCATGGAAGGCCAAATTTCTGTGAGTCTCCTAGCATACTAATACTAGCTTCTATTGGGGAAAGTAGGTTCTCCTCCTAAAAAAGCAGCCTGTAGCTGATGAACAACATGATCTTCCAAAAATCAGTGGTATCACAAAAGAAGGTGTAAGGAGCATTTGAAAGCAACTTACCTGAACCCTTCATGAGCACAGGTATGTATGTTGGTGCCTCTGCTCATGGTGAAATGAAAAAAGATTTCTTTGAAAAGAAACAGTGAAAAGTTAAACAAAAAATACATTCAGCTTAAAAAAATAACTTAAAATGAAATAAAAACAATTTTAGTGCTTCAGCCTTTATCAATCCCATGCTGGCTTTTCGCATTTTTCCAAAAAGTGTGTTGGTGCTCCTCTGTGTCTTTAACTTGAGGATTTTAGTGCAAAAGAAATGCCTCTCATTAGAAATTTATTGTAGTAACTAGACCTTGGAATTGTAGGAGATTTATATGGTCCACACCACACATATTAAAATACTTAATTTAGTAAATAGGAAACATAATAACAAGGCATGCAAGTGTGTGGGTCCCCCATTGGAATGGTATTGGCAAGGCAAGTGACCTGCACATTCATGGTTCTTCAGCTATGAAAATATTGGGTGGTGTTGTTCAGGAGAGGGGCTACACATTGAAAAAAACAAAAAAAACTTTTCCATAGAAAGGAAAAACATTGATTTTTAAAAATGGACGGTGTCCACCTAATCAGCTTCTGATTCAGGCAGATTTGAATATGGCAGATTAGTTTGCTCACCTCTACTCCCTTCACAGCCAGCTTGGTTTTATTTATGGCCAGTTGATATAATCTCTTTAAACTTGTTTATCTATCACTATCAATAAAATATGTTTTACACCATGGGTAGGCAACCCTGGAGGGATGGAGAGCTACCTGAACAACATCAAAAAGAGATTAAAGATTACTGGGTTGCTGAGTGTTTTTTTTTTTATTATTATGGTTGATACCCTAGCAGGGCCCCATTAAAATGTAAGAAAGGTATGAAATGTTCAGGGGTCAGTAGTAAGTAACACAGACTGTAGGGGTAAGTAGTAGGTAACACAGAATTAAAGGAGAACTATGGGGTCAGGGCTTTTCCCCATAGTTCTCCTAAGGGTAATGGGAGGACACAAACTGGCGTCCTCCCGTTACCCAAAGCTCAGTTTCCCGCAAGCTACAGCTCGCGGTATACTGAAATGCCGCAGCTGGAACGGATCCCGACAATTATGTCTGGATCCACCCAGCTGCGTGAGTGCCTATCAAGAGACAGAGCCAGCTCTGCCCAGTCCCTCCCCATCCTTTTCTCCAGTCAGCACTGGAGGATCGGACAGGGGAGGGGGGAATCCAGTCCCTCCCCTGTCACGGCTCTCTGCACAGATAGATCGAGAAGCGAGCGAGCGCCGGTACTTAGCCGATTTACTTAGCCGACCTGTGACAGTTTCTCACCTCATTATTCTCCTATAAGAGGTCAGTAGTATGCAATGCAGAGTTCAGTAGTAAGTAATGCAGAGTTCCAAGATCAGTAGTATGTAACACAGAATGCAGGGGTGAGTAGAACATAACACACACTATAGAGGTCAGGGATAGCTACACACATCTCCCCCTCACAAGCAAATATACTCACTTTCTAGTAAAACATCTACCCCTTCTTAGCTAAAATCGCCAACAGCACCTATTCCCCTCTCCCTCCTCCTCTGTACGAGCTAATCACCAGACCTCAAATGCAGCGGCGTCCGGGTAAGTGAGGGAAGTCCACACTCAGTCAACTAACTGAAATCCTTTGTGACTCAATGTTCTCTCACAACAAAACATGCATATTATCAAGGTGATTAATTTTGTATTCAAGTACCATTGAACAAGGAAAACATTTTCCCTACAAAATTGATAAACCATTTTGTAATTCAGTTATCATTCTGTTTAAATCTACAGACAGAATCCCATTTCCTGCTTGTGTGATTGGCTCATTACATTTCCCAGGAGGCTATGAATGCCTTGAAATTAAACAACAGGCATTTCCTACTATGGATGTACTCTCTAACATTCTCTATATAAAGAGCAAGCATGAAGGAATGCAAAGACTGCTGATTTTTTATTGGAACACTGAGACTGCTTGATGGTAATATTAAAATATGCACCCCTCTTCTTAGCAGTCAGGTTGATAAAACTGCTGTAGAGGTAAACTTAAATTCAAAAACAATGTTTCCTAAAACAATTGCAACTCATGTAATTCACCAGAAGATTTTTTTGTCTTAGCAAAACTGGAGTTTTACTTTAAGTGACGCATGGCAAACATTTATTGCAGAATGGCTTTATATCCAAGATTTCTTCTTTATCTCTTCCCCAGTAAGTATGCCCATGTTATTATGTTGGAAGAAAAGGAGATTTATATTGGAGTAGGTTAAAGTATGAAGGCATGTGGTGATAATAGCATGATTTAATACTAATCCCCAGAGTATACAGATAATCATATTTATCTCTACTACTTATGCCCAGTAACCATGCCTCCAGCTTTGTGCATCAACCCGTTATTTCGGGATTCGGATCCGAAATTCAATTCGGTTCGGGTTTAGGATTCGGACGAATGATAAGTTTACAAATATTCCTCAAAAAGAAGGAAGTCACCTGACGAAACGCGTCAAGGAGGGCAGATGCTAGTTTGTTAGACACGAGATTTTTATGTTTGTTCCTGAGCTGCTCTAGCCGGCCGGAATTTTTTGCCTTGTGAGCCGTATTGGAATAAAAGTTTATGGTTTTACATACTACGCTATGAAGGTTCTCTTCTTTGTTCGTCTCTAAAACCCTGTGGGACCACGACAAAGCACTTTTGCCAACACCGCGTCCAAAAGGATCGATCTCCTCATCCCTGAGATACAGCCAGCGCTATAGGGGAGAAAGCCAAGTGTTCGTCTGCCGGGACCCGTAGAGAATACGTTTGCGCTCAAGTCCAACTACGCTATTACTCACTAAGAGCTCTTTTGACCAACTTCTATTTGGTGAGTACCCACCCGAGAGGGGCACTTCGGATCACCTTAAATACACTGCTATCTTTGCTTGTATACAGTGTTCACCGTTCAATGAACTTTCTTCATAGGGAACACTTTTTGATGTTTTACAAGACTTTTATACGACTTCATCTGACATTTTGATTGATTTTTATGTGTCATCCATATTACAGCACGTTTGTATTGGTTTATTAGTCACATGTAACACATATTAATAGGCTCCAGGCCGACTCGCCTGAAAAACTTATTTTTCACCTTCTATACACATTATCTAGTACCTTTAGCGCTTTGTATTTTTATTGATTACCGTAGGGATTTCTTTAATCCCCATTTCAGAGCTGCTCTGGGTTTAATAGATTTATTAACTATTTTTCATTATTTATTTTGTTTATTTAATCCCTCTTTTACTACCTCTCTCCAGAAGCGCAGACTATCTATTTACACTGTGGTATTTAACTAGGCTAGATGCCGGTGGGTCCAAGTGCTGCTCGTGCGGTTGGTTTAGACACAATATTACAGTGGCCAATGGCCTCTCAGTACTCTTGCAGCTTGGATTGTGGCTCCTCGCGTCGGTTTGTGAAAGGAGGTAGTTTTATCCTCTCCAGCCAACAGCTTTCCAGGTTCCAGCAGCAGCAGCTTGTGCCACAGAGTAGCAGTAGCGATGCTTGCAGCTTGTCTTTGTAGAATCCGATCACTCGGGAAAGGGGTGGCAGGGTCTCTTTCTGGTACAGCAGTCAATGGATCCTCCCACCAGTTCATGCAGCGTTTCCCACACGGCAGAAGAATCTTTCAGCAGGATCACTCAGTAGGAAAGCAGACTGTCACAGACACTGGAATCACAGATACTGTTTAGCAGACAGTGATCATCAGCAACACCTCAGGTTTTCTCTCTCCCCTGAGATAAACTATCAGGCAGCACTTCACAATACATCCAGCCACTGGCAAATCCCTTGCTGATCTGCCCGCGTTCTCCTCGCACTCAGTCACCTTCTCCTTCCAGATCACAAAGCCTCCTGGGTCTGGTAGTTCACTGCAGCATAACTCCCACAAACACTTTAGAACAGCTGAGAGCTGAGCCAATCAAGTCTCTGTGACAACATACATTGCACTGCTCTTAAAAGGGAAAATAAATGGTCCACTATACTACCTTAGACCTTAGTAAACTGGCTATTTGCATAGCTATGGACATGTATCTATCATGTGGTAATGCCAGGGACCACTGAGATTTTGCATTGGGGAAGGGAAGGTGAAGACATGTCAATGGGTGCTCTGGGTGGCAATCAAGGGTGGAATTTTAAAGGTGAAACATCTAAATACACAAAAGACATACATAAATGCTAAGTGTGCTACCTACCAGCCTGGGACTATACACCTCTTTCAGGCAGCTGAACCAGGTCCCTGCCCTGCTTGCACACCAAACTGCAGTTAAAGGGTATCTAAACCCAAAACCAAACAAAAATACTATATTGCAGCATACCAATCCTTAAATGTTAAGGCTGAAATGTTTTCTTTTATTGGGCTTTTTATTTATTTTCACCATGCCAGTAAGTTTTTTTCCAACTTTCTCTAACCAGTTGACATCCGCGGTGTTAAACCCCCTTTAGACGATCGGCGGGCAATGGAGCCGCTGATCACCTATATGTGAAACACCCGTTACCGGGTGTTTGCATTGGTCGGGTCTTTTCTGTCCGTGCGTGCCCGCTAGGGGGTGCGCGCGAGCAGAAAAAAAATGCCGTCTGGCGACGGCAACCCGCCAATGCAGCAGTGCCGTCCGTCCGTTTTTTTACAATGGGCAGACGGCAAGTCGTTAACAGACCAAGCTGGCCAGCAAAAGAGGCAGATAGAGGGTTGAGACAAACCATTTAACACTGACAATGCTTACAATGGTCAGCTTTTATTCATTTATATAAAAACTATATCCCAAAAGAAAAAAAACTGTTGCTGTAACTGTAAAACTGTTAAAAAGTGTTATCTGGAGTTCAGATTTCATTTGTTAGTCAAATCTATCTAAATCTCCTGGTACATCTAACACTAACCCCCCCAAACTTTGACAATGCTACTGTCCAAGGGTGGCTCCATTTCTCTTCCATTGAGTGGAACCACCCTGAGACAGGAAGTGTGTTAGGCCTTGTTCACACCAAGCGCAGAGCAGGTGCAGAGCAGAGCAGTTGCAGACCGGATCAAAACTGCGTCCAATGTATTCCAATGGTATTTTTTGCTCCAGTTCACATCGCAGCGTGCATGTCGCAGAGCAGGTGAAAAAACTGCAGCAAGCCCTATTTTACTTGCTCTGGAACGCATGCAAACGCATCAAAAATGCATGCAAATGCCTGGAACGCACTGAAAGCCCATGTTAAACTAAAAAAGAAAAAAATATATTATTTTTTTACCAAAAACGGCCCGAAACGCATCAAAAACGCGGCACAACCCACTGCACTGCGTGTGCAGAAACCTGAGCGGATCTGCTCTGCATTTGGT
Organism: Nanorana parkeri; assembly: GCF_000935625.1. NCBI lineage: Eukaryota > Metazoa > Chordata > Amphibia > Anura > Dicroglossidae > Nanorana > Nanorana parkeri. The sequence goes on along the minus strand of NW_017306383.1, from coordinate 1,251,250 downwards.
GTGAACAAGGCTTTACTGGCCAGATCACCAGGTGAAAATAAAGGAAGAATAAGCTACAGTATATCACAACTCTAGATACATTTATTTATTATTGTTTTTTTTTATAGTGCTGACAATGTTTACACAGCACACCAGTCCCTGCCCTCAAGGAGCTTACAATCCAAAGACCCTATGTCACATGTAAACATACAAGGGCCAATTAACCTACCAACATGTCTTTGGAGTGTGGGAGGAAACCCACGCAAACACAAGGAGAATATGCAAAATCACTAACCACTACGCTACTGTACTGCCCATTTTAATCAATATACTCTTATGCAGGACGTATGTCTGTGAAGGTTCTCATTCATCCAGGTCATGGTATATCTGTAAAAAATAAGTCAAGGCAACTGGACTTGCTGTATTAAGCCAACCAGCTTTCTCAATTCAGAATGTAAAAGTGGAGAAGCCAAGCTTGAATAGAGGTGGGGAGGGGGGGGGGGGGGGGGGGGGGGGGTGAGACATCTATTTTTTGCCACATACAATGCTGTTTTAACACCTCCTAACTTCAATTATGCAAATACAATCAACACCTGGTTGCTTCTAACAAATTATGTGGATTGGAGCAATATTCACCGAGATTTTTTTGTACAAGTCATTCTGAATTGAGAAAGCTGGTTGGCTTAATACAGCAAGTCCAGTTGCTTTGACTTATTTTTTACAGATATCTTATCCAGGACCCACTCTGGGTTGCTGACTGGACAAAGAAGGAGCAGCAGCAGACTGAAGTAATCTCTCTACTCTCTTTTCTTATAAGCATTTTCATCAAATAAGATTGACAGCACTTATATCAGAGTGCTTACTGGCTTAGAATACTGACCTTTTCTCCCCATTCCCATTCTGGGATTAGATGAGACTAATTGTAAGACAACCACCTTACCCTAGTTGTGTGTAAAAATAAATGTAATGATTTTAATGCATACATGACTGGACTAAATTATTTTATTTATTTGTACTTAAAGTTACTCTTACCAGTTTACAGATCATGCTATCAGGGGCCCAGTTATGCTGTTAGTTTACAATTTGTTTCACAATGTTATCATACTGTAAGTGTACATCTTTTATCCTATGTATGTGTGCTGTATTTGATTTGACTTACGGTAGTCTTTCTTTGCCAAGTTCTTATTATGGCACTTGACTCCCCTGCTGAGTGTTAATAACCCTACGAAGTTTAGTATCACCTTCAAAAAAAGTGACCTTACTTTGTACACTATTCACAAGGTCATTAATAAAAAAGACTGAAAAGGGCAAAAACCCAGTACTCTTGGATGTGATGTATTACAACTATATTTAGCCTGGTTTGAACATATTGCATTTATAACTGTCCTTATTTTATACCCTTCACATGTACATTCTGCACCCAAGTTCTTTCTTTTAACTAATAATAATTATTATTATTATTCAGGATTTATATAGCTTCAACAGTTTGCACAATGCTTTACGAGGCCCACTATAGGGAAAAGTAGTGTATGTTGGTAACCTCTAATGATACCATTCGGTATATAATTTATTTTTTTCTATTTTACTTGCCTTTATATTTGTAAATTATTTTACATGTAGGCCACACTGTCCAACAAAAGTTGGGATAAACAATACGGATAAGCTCAATAGGTCACCAGCACACACACAGATTCATTTAATATCTCTTTGATATGTTTATTGAATGTCACAGCATTTCATTAGAAGCTGAAGCTGGCGTTTCGGGACCTCGCAGGGACCCTTCATCAGAGTGACATAGTGACTCTATGTGAGGTACGGAAACGCTAGCTTCAGAGGAGTGCGGGTGGTCCTTGGAAACAATTTTGACAATACGGATAGGGATTAGTCAGCTGCTGATACACTTAGGCCCCATTCACACATAGCGATATATCGCACGATTTCCGCCGCGATATCGCGCATTTTTGCCGCGCGATATCGCGAGAAGTCGCCGGCCAATGATATTCAACGGAGCTGTCTTAGCTCCGTGTCGCTCGTCTCGGTCGCACGTCGCTTCTACAGGACCCTTTTTTCGGCGGATTTTGCTTTTTTCTAATGGAGCCCGACGGAGAAGGATCGCGATACCGTCGCTGGATCGTTGCTGGAACGTCGCCCCGAAAGTCGCGCTATCCCGGCCGCTGTATTTATATAGCTTCAACAGTTTGCACAATGCTTTACGAGGCCCACTATAGGGAAAAGTAGTGTATGTTGGTAACCTCTAATGATACCATTCGGTATATAATTTATTTTTTTCTATTTTACTTGCCTTTATATTTGTAAATTATTTTACATGTAGGCCACACTGTCCAACAAAAGTTGGGATAAACAATACGGATAAGCTCAATAGGTCACCAGCACACACACAGATTCATTTAATATCTCTTTGATATGTTTATTGAATGTCACAGCATTTCATTAGAAGCTGAAGCTGGCGTTTCGGGACCTCGCAGGGACCCTTCATCAGAGTGACATAGTGACTCTATGTGAGGTACGGAAACGCTAGCTTCAGAGGAGTGCGGGTGGTCCTTGGAAACAATTTTGACAATACGGATAGGGATTAGTCAGCTGCTGATACACTTAGGCCCCATTCACACATAGCGATATATCGCACGATTTCCGCCGCGATATCGCGCATTTTTGCCGCGCGATATCGCGAGAAGTCGCCGGCCAATGATATTCAACGGAGCTGTCTTAGCTCCGTGTCGCTCGTCTCGGTCGCACGTCGCTTCTACAGGACCCTTTTTTCGGCGGATTTTGCTTTTTTCTAATGGAGCCCGACGGAGAAGGATCGCGATACCGTCGCTGGATCGTTGCTGGAACGTCGCCCCGAAAGTCGCGCTATCCCGGCCGCTGCAAAAGGTATGTCGCTACGTGTGAATGGGGCCTTAGAGGGGCCTCTAGTTAGCACTGGAGGAACAGAGAGGGGAGGGGGGAATCCCTGCGGGGAGCCATGACTGACAGTCACCACTTTCTGCAGGGAGAAGACCTTGACCTGAGCGATCAGCAGTTCATGATTGCTCAGGTCTCAGTCTGTAGAGTCGCCACGTGACAGCTGCAGTGTCATATGCTGGCTCTAAGTATTGTGGAGAGCATATTTTACTCCCCCAATACATCTCCTTTAAGTCTATATTATTAAGCAATTTTGTAAAATGTGTACATTGTAAAATGTGTCTATATAACGTCATGTAACAACTGGATTTGTACTAGTTATATATATAGATATAGTCCATATCTGACGGATTTGCTCTAGTTAGTGTGCTTGGATACTATGGCTCAGTAACAAAGTGTCCCATAAAGCACACGATGCACAATGCGTATAGCAAGGGATTCCTTAAATCTTACACATATCAAATGTGTCTCTTCTCACATCTGTATAAAATCATGAATAGACTACTGATGCATGAGGTAGAAGCACACTTGAAAACCGCCTCAAGATATGGGTTATTATTCATGTGATGAAGACGGTCTCCAGCACACTACACAGGCGCACAGCCTAACCCATTTACAGTGCAAACAACACAAAGCTATTACCGTAGCCAATGTACATGTTTCCACTATTACTAACTATATAGTATATGCAAATGTGCCTAAAGCTAAATAAAAGTGTTATGTTACGTAACAGAGCTGCATTCACAAATATAAATGCCAATACACCTGCACAAAAATCTGCTTCTTTGCAATTATACAGTATATCTTTGTTGTGCAGCCTCTTGTTCTCTACTGTATATGCTACTAATTTAGGAGGTTAAAAAGTATAGGTATGAGTAGTACTGTGGACTACATCTAATATGGCTGATTGTCATTCCTCTTCCCATCAGTCACACTGGACACTGGTGATAGGGTTTTAAATGAGAGGACAGAATCCTGTCTGAATTCCAAATTAAGGCCTAGTTCACACCTAGGCGTATTGCATATGTGCGTCTGTCGCGCGTTTTTTTAACCACGATTCGCAGTAAAAAAATCACGCGACAAACGCATGTTTCCGAGGGCTACTTGGCTGTATCCCAATGGAAACGCGCAACAAAAACGGCCCAAAGTAGTACATGTACCTTTTCAGGCGTGGGCCGTTTTGTAGCGCGTTAGGGACGGGCTGAAATACGCCAAGGTGTGAACCAGACCCATTGAATACAATGGGATTTAGATGTTTGAGCGTTTTGTAGAGCGTTCGTCGAGCGTAGAACGCGATACAAAACGTTGAGGTGTGAACGAGGCCTTAAGGAATTCTTCTACTAAGTAATCTCCAGTCAAAGAGCAATGGGAAGCAGCTTATAGAACTATGGGGAACATTTACACTTTCACGTGCTATTGTAGTGTTTTGTTTTAAAGTGACATTAAAGTCAAAAAAGATTTCCCCTCCCCCAGTGTTAATGTTAGCACTTACCTTAAATGAGGTTTCTTAATCCGATCTTCCGCTTCTTTCCCCATGTTTTCATCTGTCCCTCCAGCGGTGCGGCGGCTCTCCGATCCAGCGCTGACTCCTCTCTGCTTGCTGGCACTTTTGATCACATGGTGTCTACATGCGGGTACACGCGTCCATAGACTTACCTTGTGTCTCTGCTCGTCTCCCTGTCCGAGAATCCGAACTGCGCATGCACCCGCCCCAAAATGTGTTGCGGCCGCACGAACAGAAATGCTAGCATCGGTATCGGGACATCCCTAGCTGGGAGTTTACAACTCCTTTAAAGGAGAACTATGGGGTCATTGTTTTTCCCCATAGTTCTCCTTAGGGTAACGGGAGGACACAAACTAGCGTCCTCCCGTTACCCTAAGCTCAGTATACCGCGAGCTACCTGGACGTCGGGATCCGCCCAGCTGCGTGAGTGACAGCTGGCTCTGCCTATCTAGAGGCAGAGCCAGCTGTACCCACCCCCTCCCCCGTCCATTCTGCCAGTCAGCGCGGGCAGATCGGAGAGGGGAATCCAGCCCCTCCCCCTGTCACGGCAGAGAACCGTGACAGGATCGAGAGGTGAGCGAACCCGGTATGTGTTCGCTCACCTCCCGATCTACTGAGCCAACCTGTGACAGTCTCATTGTCACAGGTCGGCTAGAACTATGAGGTGAGTGGAAATCACTCATCTCATAGTTCTCCTTTAAATAAACAAAAAGTCATATGCAATATCTGGTGCTGTGACACAGGATTGTTTTATTTTGCTCAGCCTATAGTTCTGCTTTATAATATATGCACTTTATATGTACGGTGGAATATTCTGATATTAGCTTATGACTTTCAATTTATCAATTACCCAAATGGCAGTAAACAAAATATTTTAGTAAACACTTTAGTATAATTGAGGAAACATTTTTCTCAGCTGTGTAAACCTAAACGTTAGTAATGTTTATGCCAGCTGTAGGAACCCTGAAAATTCAGCAGGTAATAGTTTTAAAGAGAATCAGTACAGTCTGTTTGAATAATATATTGTCTAAGTAGCAGTAGCATATGGCAGACAACTGAGTATAACATGGATGTGTTTTCCATTGGCTAAAACAAAAACACCAACAAAAAAAGCACCAAAAAAGTGCAAAAAAGCTTCAAAATTGCCTGAAAAGGCTCACGCCTTTTGAGGTCTTACATTTTTTTGGTCAGCAGGGTTTCTTTCTCTTTTTTTTCTCTAGTTCTGGGCAGTTTTTTCCTCTGAGGAGCTTTTCAGCAAATCTTGACTAATTCTGCATTTCAAACCTTTTGTATATTTGCAGAATTCTGCAATAAGAATATACTAGACATTCTTAGAATGACAGGTAAAGAGGATAATCCAAGCAAAAGAATATATTTGATTTCTAGATTGGTGAACTCTAACCACATTTCGAGGAATTTGCTAACTAGTTTACATTTTTCAGGCCCAAAAATTTTTATTTATCCAGTTATCCATTTAGAAGACCTTCAACACTAAAAATGTTTCTTCTCACTTAAAGTAGAAAAGCGTCACTATAAAGAAAAATATATGGCAAGCTTTTAGGGCTCTGAGGCTTTGTGGTTCAAGCGGAGCCAATGGGTTTGTTGGCGAAGTGCAGGAAGTGTTGCTGTTAATATACAATATTCACTTGAGAAACTACCATGGCTTTACCAGGGTGGATTTTTTTTTCTTAGCCACTAGTTCTACTTTATGATGTATGTACTTTATATATAGGGTGCATCTGGGTTTCATTAGATGAGTTAGTGGGGTGCAGAAGCAAAATGTCAGCAAACTAAGTATTTTAGTATACGGTATACTGTAGGAAACATTTTTCTCGGCTGTGTATATACCACAATGTTAGTAATATGTTTATATCAGATGCACTCTGAAGTCTCAAAAATGTCAACAGGGCCTAGTATCAATAAAAAATAAGTACAGACTGGTTGAATTTTACATTGTCCAAGTAGCAGTAGCATACAGCAGACAATTTAGGATAAAATAGATATACATTTTGTCCTAAATCTGTTGTCAGATTTCTGTAAAAGCAATCATTTATCTGTAGGGTAAGGCTTTTGAATAATATTTTAAAAATGAGTCAGTGAGTATCAAACAGACAAAGGGCTGATAAATCAGCACCTTGCCAGCTAGCAATACATCCTCATGTTTACAACCTTCAGGGCGGCTGATGCAATGATAATGGCAGGGTGATGTTCACAAGCTAAATGCAGATGAGCAGGGCGTGCCTCAAGCTGGCCATCATCTTCCATGAAACATGCTAATTCACCCAGTTCATTCTTAAGGTGCCCATACACTGCTCAATTCTCGTACGAGAATCGCGGGAAATCCCGCGACCGTACGAGAATCGAGCAGTGTGAACGAAGACGTGCGACCATTTCTACTGTACGGTCGCACGTCTTTTGTCTAAGGAGCACGCTAGAAAACCAGCCGTACGATTTTCGACTGGTTTGAGCGGTGCTCGGGAGACAAAAGCCGAACGGGCCGGTGTGCGCACGCGCACACTGCCCGTTCAGCATTGCGGTCATCAGAAGCCCGCCCCTCAGGGGGGCGGGCTTGCGATGATCGAGAGTACGATCTGCCTGTCCAAGATGGGCAGATCGTATGTTTTTTAAATCACTTTACAACCATCGCAAGACTAAGGTCTTGCGATGGTTGTACAGTGTATGGCCACCTTTAAGGATGCTGCTCTGAACTCGTTAAGGCTAAAGGCTGTAAACACAGTAAGGGCCACTCATTGCAATGGCGGAATCAGGCTGGTAATAGTTTGTAGCCACTACAGCTGGTTAAGCTGGCCACACACCTTACAACCATCGCAAGACTTTTGTCTTGCGATGGTTGTAAGGTAATTAAAAAAACGTACACTATGCCTATCTTGGACAGGCAGTTCGTACTTGCGATAATCGCAAGCCCGCCCCGATGACCGTAATGCTGAACGGGCAGTTATCTCATGATCATGCTACAAACCAGCCGAAAATCGTACGAATCTCGGCTGGTTTTCGAACATGCTTGAAAGACAAAAGTCGTGCGACCGTACAGTAGAAACGGTCGCACGCCTTCCACACACCTTGCGATAATCGTACGATCGCAGGATTTCCCGCGATTTTCGCAAGGTGTGTGGGCACCTTAACTTCCCTACACATGAAACCCATTGATTTATGGTTTAACCATTAACCGTACACTAATCTGTTTGAACGGTATGAAACAACAATAACAATAGATACTATCTCATACTCTCAAAATAGCACAGACCAAATGATTACCAAAGAATAATCTCCTACTTGTGATAGCAGCTCTGGTTCATTTCTTAATCCTATTATTATAAAGTCAAATTTACCTTGCAGATGTTTTTTTGGGACACTGAAAGCCCAACCCTAACCAAGAATTTCTTTTTTTTAAGTTTTGGCTTAAGTTAGGAAGGCTTAAAATCTATTGTTTGTTTTCAAATGCGGCCTCTGTTTTTACTGAGTAGATTCTTATCACTTCCTGTTCTTTCTGACACCTGTAAACTGTACAGTATATGAGGGGACATTTTAGTGGGGCACCGACAGCAGGTATTAATGTTTCCCTTTCCCTTTAGAAAAAATATATTTTTTTAGATTGCTCTGTCATGTATAAATATTTCCCTTCATTCCCTGTTCTGTCTGATGCCGGTGATGGGAAATAAAAAAAATGTTCCAAATGTATGTAAGGCAGCAATAAAACTTTACTTTACAGATGTTCTAACTTCCCCCACTCTGTATAAAATATTGGGAGTTGTGCTACAAGTAAATCACCACTCATCTAGTTTTTGGTTCTGCATCACATTTGAAAACAAGGGATACATTCTTGATAAATTATGACCACAGCCACTTAATCATGAGCTTCCAGCTTGTCTCAGCTGCACATCAATATAACACAGTAAAGAAAAGAGCCAAATTCCTACTCAAAAATCATAAAGTATATTAAATTGCTCCTGGTACATAAGCAGTCCACCTGGGCTCCCTTACAGATGCAAGCGCCCACAAAGCTAAACGCGTCAAGGGGATAGAGCCCAGGTGGCATCTGATTTAATTAGGGCTGTGGAAATTAAAGAATAATTTCTCGATTAATCGTTAAACTTTTTAAACGATTAAAATTATTTTGATCGCTAATGAAAACATTCACCTCTCCGCCGGCTTCTGGGAGTCCCGTCGGTGATCCGGCGATGTCGATGTCCGTGAGGCTAACAAAGGGAAGGGGGAGGAGTCCGCGACGTTAGCCGACGGAGCCACTTGGGTCGGTGAGTTTGCCCAATCAACTTTCTGCACGAGCGCCAGCCAAGGCATTGGCCTATACACATACAGAACAGCAATGAAGTAATAAAATGAACTAGGATCACACTAATCCAGCACGTTGTTAATCTTACGTGCCCCACTCAAGCGGCGGCCATATTGAGTTGGGCACGTGAGATTAATAACGTGCTGGATTAGTGTGATCCTAGTTCATGTTATTACTTCATTGCTGTGCTGTATGTGTATAGGCCAATGTAGTTTGATCTGTATGTGCATTAAAATTAATCGAAATTAATCGATTTAAAAAAATTTCGATTAATCGAACACAAAAATTTTAATCATTACCAGCCCTGGATTTACTATACTTAAATCAGATTTTATTAAACAATCAGATTGTTTAATAAAAGTGTGGCTCTTTTCTTTACTGTGTTATAGATTTTGGTGCTGTCAGTTTTAGAAGGTAGATTTTCCTCCTGGCCTAGCCCCATGACATACCATGCTCACACAGTTCCAAAGAATGTTGCAACACTCATGTATTACTCTAAGGCATGAGCTGACAGTCAGGCATAGTAATAAAAGCATGGCACTCTGTCCGAGTATCTAACCCTAAGCACAGGAAGTCTTTAGATGTGGTGGCTGCATTGTTTATTTTTTGTTATTAGGCAAGTGTATTTTTCTTCAAGAAAACACAATTACCTATTTACCCTGCTTGAGATCCTGTGTCCTTACAAGCCTGTGCACTGAACTAAAATCTCTGACATTGTTATCCACAAGTTAAGCAATCTTCTGTGAACTACAAAACAACTATCATCTGTGTAATGGACATGTAAAGAGGGGGAGGTGGTCAAAATTGGGAGAGCAGCCAAGGGTGACAACGCTGCCCCTCCATACATACAGTATGGTAAGTGAGCGTTGTCACCCTAAGACAGGAAGAAAACTAATTCCACCACCACATCTAAGGCCTGATACTTGGGGGGTTTAGATACACTTTAATAGTAATGAAGGAGATAGTCTAAAGAAATAATAGGGGTGGATCACAGATCATTGTCTATGGTATTGGGCCACTTTTACCTTGAAGAGTGAGATTCTTTTTATTTCTTTAAACACTAATGTATGGCGTGTGACACAAGCCCAACTCAGATTTTAGATTGCAAGCAGGATTATGTGAAATCATCATGTCTACTTGCCATCTTTTTTCCTTATTTCTACAGTCTATGCAAGGAATCACAGTGTAGAGAGATACAGTTAAGGAAAGGGAAAAATAAATATATTTGCTTCTCAATTACATCAGGTTAAATTACAGAACAGTTTACCTAAACAGAATGGGGGAAGCTTATATTGTATCATGGAATGATATGTATCAATGCAAACAGCTAATTACACAATTGAAATACATATATGTCTGTCTTATCTACTAAGAGAGTTGTAAGTATGTTCATCTAGTCCTGAGAGTTACACAGCACTACCACACAGCACAACCAGACAGGCGACCTGACCTTTCTCTGCTGCAGTTAAGCAACACAGCTAGGTCACTTCCCTGCCTGCAACCTGTGAGTGGACAGTGAATGAGCAGCAGCAGTCTAAAGAGGACATCCATCTGCTCCATACTCCTGCCAGTATGTCCACTGACAATGCATGTGCAGGCAGTGCATCTAGTGCTGCCCCAGTCTCAGTCAAAGTGGCTGCTCTAACAGGGGATAGAAAGAGGTTGAAATCCAGTCAAACCAGCTACATTTAAAATCTATTAACATGTTTTTAATGACAAACTGCATTCACTGATGTTTTTCAAATATCGATCTGGAGTTCAGCTTTAATTCTTCCACATTTTTCTAATTAGAGGTATGAAAACCCAATAAATAGTGTTGAGTTTAGATGCTTTGGTGAATCATTACAGATAAATAAATTATAGATGTCCATAAATGCTATTATCTAGATTCATATTACAGCTTAAAACCCTGATTTGCAATATTCAGTTAAACATTAAAACATAAATCACTTGCCTTAATACCTCATTTAGGCTCATTATACTGATTGTTATGGCAATTCAACACCTGTTGTCATGCTTATATTGGTATGATTGAAAAATGAAGCACTGCAACTTCATTTTCCCTTTGTGTACAGTATTTCCCAACCATCTATATTATTAGTTTATGTCGGTTTCAATTCATTGTTGTGTTGTGCAACCCAGAGGGTTAGAACTAAAAAAAAAAAAAAAAGGACAAGCACCATCATCTGTTAAGCTGATATATAAAGTTGTAATAGGAAAAAGATAACACTGTGAAGGACATCGTACTTGGTGGAACTTTCCTAATATTATTGACTTAATTACTACTTGACTACTTTACTATTGACTTAATTACTACAAGTAATTTTGCCACCCAAACCCCAAGACCAAATTTAGAAACCAACAAAAATCACCGTTACTTTCACCACCTTAGGTATGCAATACTATAGTATACTGTGTTTGTGTCATAGTCGTTTTTTGATGTTGGTGTATTGTTGCATCATAGTATTTTTGTAACAGTAATTTTTGGTGTGGGAGTATTGTTGCAAAATCTTTGACAGATATCAATTTTTGGCAACAGGTCACTGGGTAAGTGAGTTTTGTCCGTACATATGAAATATGGTGCACATCTATTGCAATCAAAGCACAAATTTTTTACGGCCAAAAAAGTTTCCGCCGATCGCCTATATGTGAAACACCCGGTAACGGGTGTGTGCATTTAGCGGGTCTTTTCTGCCCGTGCGTGCCCGCTAGGGGGCGCGCGCGAGCAGAAAAAAATTGCCGTCTGGAGACGGCAACCCGCAGATGCTGCAGTGCCGTCCGTCCGTTTTTTTACTACGGGCGGACGGCAAGAGGTTAAGACACAATGGAAATGACATATAACATATAGGGTTGGGCTCAATGTTCGAGTCGAAGAACCGTTTGACTCGAACATTGCTAGTTCTTATGTTTGGTAAACCCAAGAGCTACCAGGGCGTTCCGCGGGCTGTTCGCCCACCGAGCGCCCCACAAGGCACTGCGTGCCGCACCGTGCATTGGGAGAGCCCTGATTGGCTAAAGCAATGCACCTGACCGTAGGTCAGGTGCAAGACTTTTCCCAATCACAGCACATTGCACTGTGAGAGCCATGATTAGGCAAAGTAATGATGAATTTGCCCAATCATGGCTCATAGCTAAGTCCCAGCCCCACACTACAGAAGGCTGCTTACACTGCAGCCTTCTGTAGTGTGTTGCTGTCGTTAATTATAGTGCAGTGCAGTGTAGTGTAGGGAAAACTAACTGGTGTCAGTGTAGTGAAGTGTCAGTGCTTTTATACGGCATTTTAGTACTATATACAGTACTCTGTACTGTATATAGTATTCATTTCTGTGCTGTATATTTGCTTTTTTTTGTGTGGCAGTGGCGTCACCGGTGTTCCCATTTTTTGTTTCTTTTTTAATTTGTAAAAAATGTTTTTTTACTTTTCTTTTTTTAGCAGCAGGTTATTTTTCTGCATCATTGGTGTTCCCCCTTCTGTCGCTGGTGTTCCTTCTTCTGCATCACCCGTGTTCTTGTTTTTTTAAAAATTAGTTTAACTCTTTTTTTTCAGCAGCAGGTTCTTTTGCTGCCTCATTGCTGTTCCCCCTTCTGCGTCGCAGGTGTTCCTCCCTCTGCGTCACCGGTGTTACAGTTTTTGTTTGTTTTTTTATTGTTTTTACTCTTTTTTTTTTAGCAGCAGGTACATTTGCTGTGTTCCCCTTCTGCATTTCAGGTTTTCCCTTTTTTTTTTTGTTTTAATTTTTCTTTTTCATAATAAGCCATTGTATAACAGTTTATAGTGCACCAAGCACCAATTTCCCATCCCATTCTTTAATAAAATTTAATAATCATGACATGAATCATGTCTGAAAGGCCAACAAAGAGAGGGAGATGCTCCCATGCAGCTATAAGAGGGCAAGCAGCCTCTGTGTCCACAGGCAAAAGTAGTGGTCGCAGACATGGTCCATTATTTTTTACAATTTGTTTCAATTTTTTAAAGCAGTGTCTATTCCTGCGCTCACCAAGAGTAACTGTAAGGGGTTAAAGTGTGCAGGCAACACCAACACCCAATTATTATTTTTTTGCACCTGTGTGACACATGCATATAATTTGAATTTTTTTACAGCAGGGCCTATTCCTGTGCTCATCAAGAGTAATTATGAGGGGTTACAGTGTGGAGGCACCAAAATCAAAGACCCATTTTTTTCCACACCTGTGTGACAGGTATATATAATTAGAATTTTTAGAGCATGGTCCAGTCCTGCACTCGTCAAGAATAACTCTGAAGGGTGACGGTGTGAAGGCACCGCCAACACTTAAGAACGGCACTAACCCGCCGAGAATCGTACGATTATCGGCGGGTTTTCAAGCCTGCACGGGAGACAAAAGACGTACGACCGTACATTAGAAACGGTCGCACGCCTTCCATACACCTGCCAATTATCGCACGATCGCGGGATTTCCCGCGATTATTGTACGATAATCAGCAGGTGTATGGGCACCTTTAAAGCCCAATTTTAAAGCACTTGTTGTTACTTTCATCCAACGTCTGCAAAAGAGACACCAGGATTTATCCAAAAAATCTCTAACCTTGTTCCGAGTGTCCTAAAATGTGGCCTCTTCATACAGGCTGCCTCCCCAAGCAGTTGTTTACAGGATTAAGGGAAAACCAATTACTGGCAATTTAAATGTCATTTCTTTCTTTATAAATGTCAGTTTTGCCGCAGCAGGTTCTATACATCGTACCGTACAGATGCGCCACTTTACAGGCAGTTTAAGGGGACCCCTCAGGCACGATATTTAAAGGAGTTTTCTATTTTTATTGTTTCACTTTAAGCAATGTTAAAATCGCTGCTCCTTTAAAAACTGTATTTTTTTTTAAGTGTTTTTTTTTTCATTGATACATGTCCCCCAGGGCCATACCCTTTTTATGGCCAATAACTTGCATATAAGCCTTCAAAATGGGGACATTTGATTTTCCGAGTTCTGGTCCCATAGACTTACATTGAGTTCGAAGTTCTTGTTAGAACTTTTTCAATGTTCGAAAGTTCGAGTTAGAACCAAACTCAGATGTGTTCAGTCCTTCACTAATAACATATATAACATATTTCAGTTTTGTATGCTTTACAGGTTGAATTATATAGTTATATATGGTTTTTAAGACACAGACTTCAACATGTCCATAGATTGGCTTTGTTATTTTTATCAATAACACACTGCACAGGATATATGGGGTAATTACAAAAATAATTACAAGGATGAACATAATGTACAACACAAAAAATGGTCACTGGGCTCTTAATGAAAAAGTTTACAATCTAAGGAAGATGCAGGAAGTTTATATAAATGCTTACTTTATACTAATACATACATGTCATATGTCATTTTAAAGTATGATTTTATAATAATGGTGTATGAACCAATCACCTGGCTAGAAGCAAAAAAAGCAGTTGTAGTTTTTGTCATTGACCCCTGCTGCTTGGCTACAGCTATTGTGTTACTCTCTGTCTAGATTCCCCAATTAATTGGTTATCATAATAGGCTCAATTCACAAAGCCAACACATGTCCAATGATGTTCAATGACACGTCAAAAGCATTATGAATTGAGATTTTTTTTTTAAACTCCATGGCCCATTATTTAATCTTATAATGGTTGCAGAGGATGGTAGTGAACTGGAAATTCTAGTGAGTATTTATTGTTGTTGGGGCTATAGGAAGCCAGCACGGGAATACGTTTGCCAGCAACCATGAATGATCAGTTTTTAATGGAAAAATATATGCTGTTAAAATATATAGGCATTTAAAAAAATATATTTTAGACCTCAGAATACAGTGTCTAACATAACAGAACTATATTTCATGATGCACTCAGCATTTCATGGAAGCATCTGGCAGATTTTGTAAGCTAAGATAAATATTGCTGCAAAGCATCTGTACACATTAATTTATGAGCTGCTAGTCACAGGATAAGAATGGTGTCTGATGCTATAGCAGTGCTTCCTAAACCATTACTCAAGTAGTGTTATCTGGCCACATTTTCTACAAGTCCAGATGGGGATACTAATGGACTGATTGAGGAAAGGTTAGAACCAGTTTCATATTTATTGCTGTCTAGGTCTCTGTTGGAGAGGTTTCCATCACTTGTGCAAGATGTCAGAAAAACCTTGTAGCCCTCTGTGCTCAACATAAAAACATGTTTTTGCTGCTGTGTCCTCATTTATTTCCCACCACTTCCTGTGGATTTCAGACTGCAATCAAAACTTGACAGGGGTTCTATTTCAATGGGGTTGAACTAGAACCCCTGTCAAGTTGCTGCAAAGAAACTTTGGGCTTGAGTTCTGCTTACATTTGTTAGTTTTCTCTATGCTCCGTGTAGCACACAGAGATACACAACAGAAAGGTTGAGTCAATTTTTCACCATTTTATCGGTGTGATTTTTATATTGGCAACACCTGTTAATTGATAATGGTGAGTTTATTAAGTTTCCCTACGTTATGTTATAAAACATTTATTCTTACCCATATTTTTAGTAAAGCATAAAATTCGGGGTCATGTCGGGTAAATAGACACCAAACATGTCAAGCCTTAAAATTGCATGAGCCCGCAAAATCACAAAAAACGCCCATAGGCGACGATTAAAACGCTTTTACTGCTCATCAGTTTAGTGTTCAGTGATTAATGGCTCTAAAATTATTGCTCTCCGACGTTTGCGACGATATTTAACATGTGCGGCACAATAGACGCAAACGTTTTCGCACGTAGGCGTACCCGACGCATATTTGCGTGTGTATGTGGGGGGCGGGGACTTAAAAAAATGTTTTCTTTTTTTCTTTTTTTATGCTTTCTTTTTTATGATTCTTTAATTTTAGTATTACTTTTTTTTTTTTTTTTACACACAACTTTATTGCTATCACATGGGTAGCGGACGAGTGGATTTTTCAAGCCCTGTATATACTGTATATATATATATATACTATATACTATATTGCCAAAAGTATCGGGATGCCTGCCTTTACACGCACATGAACTTTAATAGCATCCCATTCTTAGTCGGTAGGGTTCAATATTTAGTTGGCCCACCCTTTGCAGCTATAACAGCTTCAAGTCTTCTGGGAAGACTGTCCACAAGGTCTAGAAGTGTGTCTATGGGAATGTTTGACCATTCTTCCAGAAGAGCATTTGGGAGGTCAGGTACTGATGTAGGCCTGGCTCGCAGTCTCAGCTCTTATTCATCCCAAAGGTGTTCTATCGGGTTGAGGTCAGGACTCTGTGCAGGCCACTCAAGTTCCTCCACCCCAAACTCAATCATCCATGTCTTTATGGACCTTGCTTTGTGCACTGGTGCACAGTCATGTTGGAACAGGAAGGGACCATCCCCAAACTTTTCCCACAAAGTCGGGGGCATGAAATTGTCCAAAATGTCTTGGTATGCTGATGCCTTAAGAGTTCCTTTCACTGGAACTAAGGGGCCAAGCCCAACCCCTGAAAAACAACCCCACACCATAATCCCCCCTCCACCAAACTTTACACTTGGCACAATGCAGTCAGGAAAGTATCGTTCTCCTGGCAACCACCAAAACCAGACACGTCGCATTGCCAGACAGAGAAGCGTGATTAGTCACTCCAGAGAACACGTCCCCACTTCTCTAGAGTCCAGTGGCGGCGTGCTTTACGCCACTGCATCCGACACTTTGCATTGCACTTCGTGATGTAAGGTTTGGATGCAGCTGCTCGGCCATGGAAACCCATTCCATGAAGCTCTCTATGCACTGTTGTTGTGCCAATCGGAAGGCCACACAAAGTTTGGAGGTCTGTAGCTATTGACTCAGCATGCACTGACCCCATTCTGTCATTTTACGTGGCCTGCCACTTTGTGGCTGAGTTGCTGCTGTTCCCAGTTGCTTCCACTTTGTTATAATACCACTAACAGTTGACCGTGGAATATTTAGTAGCAAGAAAATTTCACGGATGGACTTATTGCGCAGGTGGCAACCTATCACGGTACCACACTTGAATTCACTGAGCTCCTGAAAGCGACCCATTCTTTCACAAATGTGTGTAGAAGCGTCTGCATGCCTAGGTGCTTGATTTTATACACCTATGGACATGGAGGTGATTGGAACACCTGAATCCAATGATTTGGAGGGGTGTCCCAATACATTTGGCACTATAGTGTATATAAGGGATGCGCCAATACCATTTTTTCCAGACAAAGTACAAGTACTTGTCCAAGTACTCACAGATACAAGTACTGATACATTTATGTTTAGCGTGATGTGACAGTTTTTCTAAAACAATAGACTAATGATTTCAGGACAGTGATGGAGCACTAGAGCCCTGTCACAGCTGCAACTTCTACGACCCTGGTAGTTCTCGTGAAAATGCCAAGTTTCTGCACTGGTATCTGAACTGGTATCTGTGTATCCCTACTATTAGGGATATTCACTAAAGGGTGAAGAGTTTGGAGAAGGCAGGAGAAGTAAACAATGTAGGACAACATAGCTGAACTGGAAAGTGAGCTGAATTGGAGAATTTTTCCAAATCAGCAATTTTGTCCTAGATTTTTCACTTCCCCTGTCTTCTCCAAACTCTTCACCCTTTAGTGAATAACACAGTATATGTAAAACACTGCATAGAATTGTAGCACTATATAAATACCTATAATAAAGTAATAAACACGTATTTTAAAGTAATAAAGTGAGAAGCACAGTAATTGCTAAATAAATGGTCGATTGTTCATCACATACATAAAACAAAAGTAGTAAATCTTGAACGAGTACTTTCATGCTCTAGGGATATCACAGCATTGTATAAGGTTTGGCAAAAACAACTAATAAACCAGGTTTACAGGAGTTAAAACATCCTGCTCTGAGTAATATTTCACACTAACCTCCAGCAGCAGTTTCACTATTAGCTGGAACTCACAAAATAAAAAAGCGTATTACATCTTTTATGTTGTGTTTGCAGTTTTATCTTATCGTGGATGTATGGTTGATCTGAGGCAAGAGTAGCAAGCTTGTTAATAATAGTGAAGGGTGACTATTCTTGAGGGAAGTGCTTTCTCTGTTTAGGCACAGTTGATTTATAGTTATGGGCTTTATGCTGACCTGTTAGTAAATGTGGTTGAGATTTGTGGCCAGCTAGTTTCCTTCATAATCATGTTATATAGTGTGGCTCACTAACAAAGCTTTTGATGAAAACTGCTCATGGTCAGCATTGCTGATTTATCTTGTGCTTATATACCATGTAATTCTACATATTCCTAAAAGCAATTATCACTAGCCTCATCACTGAACTGTTTTGTCTTGACTCTATAGAGTGTACTTAAAGGAGAACTATAGGGTTAGGGCTTTTCCCCATAGTTCTCCTAAGGGTAACGTCCTCCCGTCACCCAAAGCTCAGTATACGGCGAGCTACAGCTCCCGGTATACTGAGACGCCGGAACGGATCACGACAATTATGTCTGGATCCACCCAGCTGCGTGAGTGACTAGGCTCTGCCTATCTAGAGCCTCCCCCGTCCGTTCCGCCAGTCAGCGCTGGAGGATCGGACAGGGGAGGGGGAAATCCAGTCCCTCCCCTGTCACGGCTCTCTGCCGGAACAGGATCGAGAAGTGAGCGAGCGCCAGTATGTGTTCGCTCACTTCCCAATCTACTGAGCCGACCTGTGACATTTTGATTGTCACAGTTCGGCTCATATTATGAGGCTGAGTGAAAATCACTCACCTCATAATTCTGCTTTAAACAAATTCATGTGGCCGCATTTTCAACAGGAGAGACACCTGCCAACTTTGAATTTAAAAAAAGAGTGTATTATTTCACCGAAAAAAGCAAGAAAAATATTGTACTGACTCAATGCACAATATGTAAGCACTTTTACTAGGCTGCAGTTTCACAGGGAGAGACAAGGCAGGTTTTTGCAATTAGAGTATACTGTGTGAGGTTATTAGTTTTACTGATTGCTGCTTTTATAAAATAAATAGAGGGTACAATTTACAGAACTCTTCCTATCCAGACTGTGTCGTTCAATTTTACTACCTGCGTTGTTACCTGTTAAAAAAAAAATTGTCCTTTGTCTAGTTTACTAATTTACTTAAAAGTTACTATATGGATTAAACTAAGAACCTTGATATTTTAGCTGATATCAGGCGGGCAATTCTGCCGCTACAGACAGTGGCAGGATCGCTAGAAACATGGATGCTTGTCTGTCTCTATGGAATTGTACACACTCTATCTATATGCATTAAAATGTCGATGTGTCGCTGGCCTGAACACTGCTGAATCTTGATTGCTACAGATGGGAGAAACCTCTTGCTGCCTCAGCTACAGAGTGAGGTACTGCATAGGGACAAACAGGAAGCCTCTTAGCTATCCTGCCACTGGGGATTTCAACAAATCACCAGCAACAGGATCGCTAGCGACAGATTCACCCTTCTGATTTGCAATACAGCAGGCAGATGCCCAAATTTTAGTCAAATAGATTTGTTTTTGATCAAGACATTTGCACCATAATAGTCATATATTGGCATCTATCATTGTCACAGAGTCTAAAAAACTGTTCAGGGCCCATTCACACCCGGGTGGTCTGGTGCAGCGTATATAACGCACCTACGTTACGTTTTGTATTAATGTGCATTGTGTTAAGGTATCCCATTAATTTGCCAATATCACAGTGTACCTAAATTCATCAGGTATGGTGAGCACTGCGCACCCCAATGCACGATAGTGTGTTAGCACGCGGTGTGGTGCACTGCAACACAGGTGTGTTGGGGCACAGTTAACATGCATGTTTGCAGTTTTCCACAGCATACCAATGTGAATGGGCCCATAGGGGTCTATTCACGAAGCAGACGAATGATCTAGCCGTAGCTTCGGCCCAAGGACCCCTTCGGTTCAGTAGAACCGAAGGGCTGCTGTACGGGCTATTTGCTATAGCCCTTACAGCTCCCGAAGTTGGCCGAGCGGCTCATTCGAGCCGAACCATATGTTTTAGCTCGACTGAGCCGAGGTGAAAGCCGAAGCTGGCCGAGCGGCAGCCTGATTCTGAAAGCTGGGCCACTTGCAGAGAGATCAGCATTCCTAGTTAACAGCTAACCAGGGACACTGATCTCCAGACAGCCCAGAATAAAAAATAAAAAAATGTAACCATAGGAATGCATTGCTAGATTCCTATTGGCTATTTAATTTGCTATAGCCAATAGCATACTAGCTATTGCACCCGCCCACTGCTGCTGTCAATCAGCAGAGGGGACCTGCAGTTCTCCATTAGGTCCCCACTAGTGATTGAAAGCAGCAGTTTGGCTGACCCGAAGCCACGCGAAGCCATCCGATGTACGGCTGAAATCAGCCGTACCTGCCTGAAGTGAATAGCCGGGGGAGGGGGGGCTATACGACAGGACACTATACTGTGTATTGATAGTTTCTGCCCCTTTTACAAATGTAGGATTATATTGCTAAAAAGATAGGTGTGGAAAGCCTATAACCTCTGGGCTGTGCAGCCAAAAGAGCTGAAACTAAGAGGTTATATTTCCTAGATCCTAACTTGCAATTTTAGAGTGTTTGCATAAAAAACAGAAACATAATTTAAAAAAACGTTTGTTCTGCTTTAGGCTTCATGCACACTAGTGTAGCAATTGTGCAAAGATGCCTGACAAATGTTTACAAAAAAACTGCAGGGTTAAAAACACTCAGTGCCCAAAAAAAGTACATGAGCATCTTTGCCATGTGTGGGGTAGCCCATTGAAATTACTGGGCTGCCCTATTTGCAACATGCAAAGTGTGTATAAATGCAATGTGTTTAGCAAGTGGGAATGTGGGCTTAGTCACATTGGAATGTATTTTCATACATATGTTACAATAATGAATTACAATGTACAGTATACTTACTGAAAATGGACTCTAGTTTCTTTTTACCAATCCATAATATTATTATTACTACAACTATTTGTTTTTAGTCTGTCTATTTAATATGCAACTGTTACAAATCTATGACTTAGTTGAATGTGTTACTTGGGTATTAGACCTTGTGGAGATTATCTGCAGGATATATCCACAGTGGCCTACTTTCTACTATATTTTTGATGGGCAGCTGTAAAGATAGATAGATAGATAGATAGATAGATAGATAGATAGATAGATAGATAGATAGATAACATAATAATGGTGTTCAATGCAAAATGCAAAAGGTAGGACATTCTCTGTGTGCAGACAGTAACAAGCAGCAAATCTAGAATAATATGATGAAATAAACCCTGTATTCATGGATTGATGAGAATCCATCAGTACCACGGAAAGGGGGGCTTTGCTCGTCGCAGGGTACCTGTGATATTATTGATACCTAGCACCAGCTGATATTAAGCAATATTTCAGTTAAGTATGACATTTGTTGTCAGAAGCAAAGTGTGTATCATAACAGGCAAGAAGTGCCATTTTTAAAATTATTTTGTATTTTCAGAGTGTGTAGCTTCAGTAAGACCAATTATGGGTCATCGTTGAATTCCCCTGCGAGTCCTGAATATAAAAGAAAAATCTGTTGAAGCTTGGCATATTGATTTTTTTTGCCTTAGGTAACGGTTTTTAACACTTTCATATACAAGACATATTGGACCAGATTAGACAGTGGTATCACAAGCTATTAGATGTCATTTCAAGTGCTCTTTTCATCTTCTTTATTGCAAAATGTCCTCTGTATAAGTGTCCCTTCCAGGAGAGGACAGAAGCCGCTGCAGTACAATCAGACATACACAGGAGGGGAGAATATAACATATAGTACTGGCTGCAGTGTACACTATAATACAGCAATAGAAGGGTGATGATTGTGCAGCTTTAACTGTGTGCACACTGCCAGCAGACAGGACGTAGTGGGAGGAAGGCCTCAGCTCTCACATGGCTATTCCAGGGTGCTGTCTTCCTTTTCTCCTCTGCCAGATCCCCACCAGGCAGCTCCTCTCTGCTCCCGTCTGAACTTGAAAATGGTGCCAAAAGGTCAGAGCTTCTCATTGGTCAGCTGCACAGATAATATCAATCCGCCTCCTGTGCTTCAGAGCCGGAACTACAACTTAAAGTGACATTAAACCCTCAGATTTTGTAACATAAACCAATACTGTAATGTGCGCCTTACTGTAATCCATGGTTGTTTCCCTTCTCTTTGCTGCTCTTCCTTTTAAATCTGTATCTGTTCTCATGCTGGGCAGAACTTCTGTTTTGAAGCAGACTGCCTTGTCTCTGAAATGGATACATGGTGTCTGTGTGCAGGTTCACAACCTGAGCCAGCACTACAGGAAGAGGCACTCAGCTGCAAAGGGAAGTTCTCCCCCAGCATGAGAAGACATGAGGATTTAAAAGGAAGAGCAACAAAAAGGGAAACTACCATGGATTACAGTAAGGCACACATTACAGTATTGGTTTATGTTAAAAAAACAATACTGCTGCCTGGCAGGCTGCAAGGCCCCCATTGTTGCAAGGCTTCAGACTACTGCCTAAAACAGTGCTTCTTAAAGTGTGGGTCGCGACCCCATGGGGGGGGAGAGAGACACTGACCGACCTTACGCTAGGGGAGGGGTGAGACACCGACGACGTTGGGGTCCCTTAAAAATTTCCTCGGCCAAAAAGGGGTCACGAGTGGAGAAGGTTTAAGAAGGCCTGGCCTAAAATGTCCTAATGGTAGAGCCACCTGACTACGGGCTCAACAGTACCCGACTTTATATACTGTGTATATGCCTCTGCATAGCCATAAAGTGACAATCTGTTCAACAGCATTCTAAATTTTCACAAAATCAAAACATTTTTACTTGCGGTTGATACAGGCAACGGCACATGAAATTTCACTTTTTCTTGATAACAACGATAAAAATTAATACAAACTTCCTGTCTGGTAAACAGGACACCATCTCTGCAGTGCTACCAAATTTAGATGAGATGTCATGCTACTGCAGCCAACCTGTTAGTACCATGAAGATCCTGAGGCTCCGCTAATTAGGAGCCTGATATCAGAGTGCCTCTTTAGCTATTTATTTTAGAATAG
Organism: Nanorana parkeri; assembly: GCF_000935625.1. Taxonomy (NCBI): domain Eukaryota; kingdom Metazoa; phylum Chordata; class Amphibia; order Anura; family Dicroglossidae; genus Nanorana; species Nanorana parkeri. The sequence continues at coordinate 1,228,531 of NW_017306383.1, read as the reverse complement.
TGAACTGAATAACTGCACAACCAAAATAATTGTAGATCTTATAAAATGCATTACAATTTCTTTCTGTATAATCTGCCCGACAAACACTTTCAACTTGTAATTTGAACAGTATTGTGTTGCATTTTGTATTACAGTTTTCTTGTGTTTAAACTACTGCGTTATCTGTAAATTCTACTTAAAAATATCATTCTTTTAACATATTTTTTATGTAAAATTAACAGTTGTGGTTGGTTCTGTGTTTTACAATTGTATTTGTATTATTTACAGAATATTTCTGTAACGTAAACATCAATTTGTTGTTTTTAAGTTTACAAAATTTTGATGTTGTGATTTCCCAGAATTTGACAGTTAATTTCACAGACATTTTTTACAGTGCAGGCCAATACAAAAAATACCATTGAATGCAAAAGTGTGTTCATATACAACCAACTAGCATAAGTACTTGACTCTGACTGGATATCAACTTCCTGTCATTCCCTGCACAGCGGCACACAGACTTATGCACAATGTTGAAAGAGAACATGCTGACAGGGGGAGAACAGGGGGAGAACACTTAAGGGTCTATTTACAAAGCTGCCAAAGGATCTAGACTTAGCTTCGGCTGATCCTTCGGCCCCAGGACCCCTTCGGTTCAGTAGAACCGAAGGGCTGCTGTACGGGCTATTCACTATATCGCGTACAGCTCTCGAAGTTGGCCGAGCGGCTCAGTTGAGCCGAAGGCATATGCCTCCGTTCGACTGAGCCGAGGTGAAAGCCAAAGCTGGCCGAACAGCCGGCCATTGGCCCGGCCGACAGCTTGCTACTGACAGCTGGGCCGAGCCAGCCGTCATTTCACGGCCGGCTCCGGCCACTTGCAGAGACAGATTAGCGTCCCTGGTTACCAGGTAACCAGGGACGCTGACGTGTCATTACTCTCCCGGACGCTCTGGGAGTCTCCCGCTAATAGATAGCAGCTCCTGGCTGCCCGGGAGAGAAACACTTTCTCCCGGAAAGGTTTACTCTGCTCGATCGAGCAGAGTAAACCTTTCCCTGCTCTGTTGTTTGTTTCTTTTTCCTTCTGACATCGGAGCCGCCGGCGCCATCTGTCAGAAAAAAAAAACAGCATAGGAATGCGTAGCTACATTCCTATTGGCTATTTCACTTTGCAATAGCCAATAGCAAACTGGCTATTGCACCCGCCCACTGCTGCTGTCAATCAGCAGAGGGTACCTGAAGTTCTCCATCAGGTCCCCTTCTAGTGATTGACAGCAGCAGAGGGCGGGTGCAATAGCCAGCTTGCTATTGGATATTGCAAATTGAAATAGCCAGTAGGAATCTAGCTATGTATTCCTATGCCGACTTTTTTTTTTTGTTCTGACGGCAGCAGCTGTCAGAATACAAAAAAAAAACTTGCAGATAGCAAAGAAGCTATTGCTTCCTCTGCTATCTGCCATCATTTCAATAGTTTTTTTTCTACTTTTTTTTTACTGTTTTTCTATTCTGCTCGGGACCACAGAGGTACTATTGAGGCATCTATGAGAATAGGCCGAACAGCAGCGAGTAGCCTGCCGGAGGTTCAGCTCAGCCGATCCATATGTTGGATCGGCTGAGTCGAACTTCGTCTGCACTTCGGGTCGGCCGAACATGCTGAGCATGTTTGTCCGACCCGAAGCCAGCCGAAGCCACCTGATGCACGGCTGATTTCAGCCGATATACGGTTGAAATCAGCCGTACAAGCCTGAAGTGAATAGCCGAACAGCGTTCGGCTCACTTCACTGCGGGTCGGTTATGCACTCGGCTGCCTATGGCAGTTTTGTGAACAGACCCCTTAGTCAGCTGTTTTGATGGCTTATTATTTTGCTGCTTTTTCACTATACATTCAGCAGGCTGTGGGTGGGAAGATGACACCATTGTATTCTTTAAAGCCTATTAGTGGGGCTACCCCTGCACTGCAAGGGTTAACTTATATCTAGGTGATTGTGTAAAGGACTTTTAATTAACTTCACTGCAGTTGACGCTCACCTCTGTCCCCTACGCACCAGCTCGTGAACTCTTCCTCAGCATCCTAGCATATAATGCAGGTATATGGGCCCTGTATTAGATGTGAGGACTTCAGTGGGCTGATGACAGGGGGGAAGAGGCAATAGGCACTGGTTTTGGAGCCAGCAGGAGCGGGGATGAGCTTAGTAAATGCCCTTTGCACAATAGCCCTATACATAAACAAGCAGTTGAACCATGCTGTGCAGGGGTAGGGTTTTTCCCAGGCCAAAGGTTTTAACTCTGACAGGAAAAGTGGAGTCTCCCTCTTGATTGCAACATCTGTTAGAAGCAGGGCCGTAGCTAGGGCGAGGCGACTGGGGCACTTGCCTCGGGCAAAGGCATATGCTCCAGCTACTCCTCTGATCCCCACTGCTCTCCCCACTTGTATAGGCAGAGGCAGCAGGGATCCAAGGAGAAGAGCCAGCAGGGGGGGGGGCAGAGGAGGGAGCTGTCACTTTAGGATGGCCGAGTGGTGATGACAGAGAGAGCCGCTCAACCAGGGTCTGACAGCCGGCTGCTCTCTTTCCTCATCGCTCAGCCATCCTGAAGTGACAGCGCTCCCTCCTCTCCCTAAATCTACACATATTTCCCTCCGGTGGGCTCGTTCACCTCTCTCACCGGAGAGTAGCAGAAAAAAAAATGGAAAAACATTTTGATTAGAGAAAAAAAGGAAAGAGAAAAAAAGGAAGGAGAAAAAAAAGAAAAACTGACAGAAAAAGCTGATCACTCCAGTGTTTGTAAATAACTGGGGACACATAGTGCTATGTGTGCCAATTATGAATGAACAGGAAGTGCTTTACATCACTTTCTGTTTATTCATGGATTTCTGAATGGGATGTAGCACTCAGTACAGAGGCTTCTCCCCATTAGCAAACTGCTTTATAGTAAATATTTTCTGAATGAATGGTAAGCCTCTGTACTGAGTGCTTTCTGTGAATATTGTCTATTTCCTGTGACTCAGACAAAATTCTTAAAGTTTGTGGTCCTGTTGGCTTGACAAAGGTCGATTATTCAAGAGAGTGTGTGTGTGTGTGCATGTGGAGGGGTGGATGGGTGACGAGGATTAGAGATGAACTGCATGAATCTGGTGGTGCGATGGTGTCTGAAACTGCCAGTCCCCTTCACTCCCTTCCACTGACATCCGTCCTCTTTTGGATCCCGAGAGGACACTGGCCATAGGGCATCTTATAGGAAGTGTCCACATCATGCAGCTGCTGATGCGGACACTCAACAAAGGACCGAAGCAGGAAGTAAACAGAAGATAAGACTTTGGGATGGTAAGGTAAGTAGCAAAGGGCTTTTAGATGGGATTTTTTTTTAATCCAGCGATCATATAGGGTAAAATGTATTCTGAAGTTGGGCTTTACATTTTTTTATATCAGTCCAATTTTAAGTAAAGTGAATGGTACTATGGAGTCTATTCATTAAGCTGCCGAGGGCAGCCGAGTGAACAACCGACCCCAAGTAAAGTGAGCCGAACACTGTTCGGCTATTCACTTCAGGCAGGAGGTACGGCTGACTTCAGCCATATATCGACTGAAATCAGCCATAGAAAAATAGTTTAAAAAGTGCAAAAAAAAATAAATAGAAAACGATTGTGCGGAGCTAGCAGTGACAGCTAGCTCTGCCCAATAGTTTTCTTTTGGCCGGCGGTTCTGCTGCCGTCAAAGAAAAAGAAAAAAAACCTCTTCCGGGCACTCTGGGAGTCTCCCGCTCCCAGCCGCCCAGGAGAGAAACACTGTTTTTCTTTTTTTATTCTTTATTCTGACACGAAGCCGTGTCAAAATAGAAAAATATATATCCAGGTGAAACTTCAATAATTAGAATATCGTGCAAAAGTTCATTTATTTCACTAATGCAGCTTAAAAGGGGAAACTAATATATGAGATAGACTCATTACATGCAAAGCAAGATAGTTCAAGCCGTGATTTGTCATCATTGTGATGATTATGGCTTACAGCTCATGAAAACCCCAAATCCACAATCTCAGAAAATTAGAATATTACATGCAATCAATAAAACAAGGATTGTACAAGGAACAATATCGGACCTCTGAAAAGTATAAGCATGCATATGTACTCAGTACTTGGTTTGGGCCCCTTTTGCAGCAATTACTGCCTCAATGCGGCGTGGCATGGAAACTATCAGCCTGTGGCACTGCTGAGGTGTTATGGAAGACCAGGATGCTTCAATAGCGGCCTTCAGCTCTTCTGCATTGTTTGGTCTCATGTCTGTTATCTTCCTCTTGGCAATGCCCCATAGATTCTCTATGGGGTTCAGGTCAGGCGAGTTTGCTGGCCAATCAAGCACAGTAATCCCATGGTCATTGAACCAGGTTTTGGTGCTTTTGGCAGTGTGGGCAGGTGCCAGGTCCTGCTGGAAAATGAAGTCAGCATCCCCATAGAGCTTGTTTGCGGAAGGAAGCATGAAGTGCTCCAAAATCTCCTGGTAGACGGCTGTGTTGACCCTGGACTTAATGAAGCACAGTGGACCAACACCAACAGATGACATGGCTCCCCAAATCAACACAGACTGTGGAAACTTCACACTGGACTTCAAGCATCTTGCAGTGTGTGCCTCTCCATTCTTCCTCCATACTCTGGGTCCTTGGTTTCCAAATGAGATGCAAAATTTGAGGGCTTTGGACCACTTAGCAACAGACCAGGTCTGTTTTTCTTTAGCCCAGGTAAGACGCTTCTGACGT